>NC_041392.1:554197016-554234804 GCF_002162155.2 Triticum dicoccoides | reverse complement strand
TTGGGACAATGCTCTAATAATGATGATCATCACACTTCTATTTATTTACAACTCAATGATTACAACTCGATACTAGAACAAAGATGACTCTATATAAATGCCTCCGGCGGTGTACCGGGATATGCAATGAACCAAGAGTGACATGTATGAAAGAATTATGAACGGTGGCTTTGCCACAAATACTATGTCAACTACATGATCATGCTAAGCAATATGACAATGATGAATGTGTCATGATGGAAAGTTGCATGGCAATATATCTCGGAATGGCTATGGAAATGCCATAATAGGTAGGTATGGTGGCTGTTTTGAGGAAGATATAAGGAGGTTTATGTGTGAAAGAGCGTATCATATCACGGGGTTTGGATGCACCGGCGAAGTTTGCGCCAACTCTCAATGTGAGAAAGGGCAATGCACGGTACCGAAGAGGCTAGCAAGGATGGAAGGGTGAGAGTGCGTATAATCCATGGACTCAACATTAGTCATAAAGAACTCACATACTTATTGCAAAAATCTACAAGTCATCAAAAACCTTGATACTACGCGCATGCTCCTGAAGGAAATATGCCCTAGAGGCAATAATAAAGTTATTATTTATTTCCTTGTATCATGATAAATGTTTATTATTCATGCTAGAATTGTATTAACCGGAAACATAATACATGTGTGAATACATAGACAAACAGAGTGTCACTGGTATGCCTCTACTTGACTAGCTCATTGATCAAAGATGGTTATGTTTCCTAACCATAGACATGAGTTGTTATTTGGTTAACGGGATCACATCATTAGGAGAATGATGTGATTGACTTGACCCATTCCATTAGCTTAGCACTTGATCGTTTAGTTTGTTGCTATTGCTTTCTTCATAACTTATATATGTTCCTATGACTATGAGATTATGCAACTCCTATTTACCGGAGGAACACTTTGTGTGCTACCAAACGTCACAACGTAACTGGGTGATTATAAAGGTGCTCTACAGGTGTCTCTAAAGGTATTTGTTGGGTTGGCGTATTTCGAGATTAGGATTTGTCACTCCGATTGTCGGAGAGGTATCTCTGGGCCCTCTCGGTAATGCACATCACTCAAGCCTTGCAAGCATTGCAACTAATAAGTTAGTTGCGGGATGATGTATTACGGAACGAGTAAAGAGACTTACCGGTAACAAGATTGAACTAGGTATTGAGATACCGACGATCGAATCTCGGGCAAGTAACATACAGATTACAAAGGGAACAACGTATATTGTTATGCGGTCTGGCCGATAAAGATCTTCGTAGAATATGTAGGAGCCAATATGAGCATCCAGGTTCCGCTATTGGTTATTGACCGGAGACGTGTCTCGGTCATGTCTACATAGTTCTCGAACCCGTAGGGTCCGCACGCTTAAAGTTCGGTGACGATCGTAATTAGGGTTTTTGTGTTTTGATGTACCGAAGGTTGTTCGGTGTCCCGGATGTGATCACAGACATGACGAGGAGTCTCTAACTGGTCGAGACATAAAGATTGATATATTGGAAGCCTATATTTGGATATCGGAAACGTTCCGGGTGAAATCAGGATTTTACCGGAGTACCGGGGGGTTACCGGAACCCCCCGGGGGTTATTGGGCCTACATGGGCCCTAAGGGAGAAGAGGAGGGTCGGCCAGGGCAGGCCGCGCGCCCCCTCCCCCCTAGTCCGAATAGGACAAGGAAGGGGGGCGCCCCCTTTCCTCTTTCTCCCTTCCCCCTTCCTTTTGCAACAAGGCAAGAGGGGAGAGTCCTACTCCCGGTGGGAGTAGGACTCCTCCAGGCGCACCCCTTGGGCCGGCCGCACCTCCCCCTCTCCCTCCTTTATATATGGGGGTAAGGGGGCACCCCATGACACACAAGTTGATCTTTGTGATCGTTCCTTAGCCGTGTGCGGTGCCCCCTTCCACCATATTCACCTCGGTCATATCGTAGCGGTGCTTAGGCGAAGCCCTGCGTTGGTAGAACATCATCACCTTCATCACGCCGTCGTGCTGACGAAACTTTCCCTCAACACTTTGCTGGATCGGAGCTCGAGGGACGTCACTGAATTGAACGTGTGTAGAACTCGGAAGTGCCGTACGTTCGGTACTAGGATCGGTCGAATCGGGAAGACGTACGACTACTTCCTCTATGTTGTGTCAACGCTTCCGTTGCCGGTCTACGAGGGTACATAGACAACACTCTCCTCTCTCATTGCTATGCATCACCATGATCTTGTGTGTGCGCAAGAATTTTGTCGAAATTACTATGTTCCCCAACAGTGGCATCAGAGCCAGGTTTTATGCGTTGATGTTGTGCACGAGTAGAACACAAGTGAGTTGTGGGCGATATAAGTTATACTGCTTACCAGCATGTCATACTTTGGTTCGGCGGTATTGTTGGATGAAGCGGCCCAGACCGACATTACGTGTACGCTTATGCGAGACTGGTTCTACCGACGTGCTTTGCACACAGGTAGCTGGCGGGTGTCAGATTCTCCAACTTTCGTTGAACCAAGTGTGGCTACGCCCGGTCCTTGCGAAGGTTAAAACAGCACCAACTTGACAAACTATCGTTGTGGTTTTGATGCCTAGGTAAGAACGGTTCTTGCTAAGCCCGTAGCAGCCACGTAAAACTTGCAACAACAAAGTAGAGGACGTCTAACTTGTTTTTGCAGGGCATGTTGTGATGTGATATGGTCAAGACATGATGCTAAATTTTATTGTATGAGATGATCATGTTTTGTAACCGAGTTATCGGCAACTAGTAGGAGCCATATGGTTGTCGCTTTATTGTATGCAATACAATCGCGCTGTAATGCTTTACTCTATCACTAAGCGGTAGCGATAGTCGTGGAAGCATAAGATTGGCGAGACGACAACGATGCTACGATGGAGATCAAGGTTTCGCACCGGTGACGATGGTGATCATGACGGTACTTCGGAGATGGAGATCACAAGTACAAGATGATGATGATGATGGCCATACCGTATCACTTATATTGATTGCATGTGATGTTTAACTTTTATGCATCTTATCTTGCTTTGATTGACGGTAGCATTATAAGATGATCCCTCACTAAATTATCAAAGTATAAGTGTTCTCCCTGTGTATGCACCGTTGCGAAAGTTCTTCGTGCTGAGACACCACGTGATGATCGGGTGTGATAGGCTCTACGTTCAAATACAACGGGTGCAAAACAGTCGCACACGCAGAATACTCAGGTTAAACTTGACGAGCCTAGCATATAATAGATATGGCCTCGGAACACGGAGAACGAAAGGTCGAGCGTGAATCATATAGTAGATATGATTAACATATTGATGTTCACCATTGATACTACTCCATCTCACGTGATGATCGAACATGGTTTAGTTGATTTGGATCACATGATCACTTAGAGGATTAGAGGGATATCTTTCTAAGTGGGAGTTCTTAAGTAATATGATTAATTGAACTTAAATTTATCATGAACTTAGTACCTGATAGTATCTTGCTTGTCTATGTTAGATTGTAGATAGATGGCTCGTGCTGTTGTTCCGTTGAATTTTAATGCGTTCCTTGAGAAAGCAAAGTTGAAAGATGATGGTAGCAATTACACGGACTGGGTCCGTAACTTGAGGATTATCCTCATTGCTGCACAGAAGAATTACGTCCTGGAAGCACCGCTAAGTGCCAAGCCTGCTGCAGGAGCAACACTAGATGTTACGAACGTCTGGTAGAGCAAAGCTGATGACTACTCAATAGTTCAGTGTGCCATGCTTTAGGGCTTAGAACCGGGTCTTCAATGACGTTTTGAACGTCATGGAGCATATGAGATGTTCCAGGAGTTGAAGTTAATATTTCAAGCAAATGCCCGGATTGAGAGATATGAAGTCTCCAATAAGTTCTATAGCTGCAAGATCGAGGAGAATAGTTCTGTCAGTGAACATATACTCAAAATGTCTGGGTATCATAATCACTTGACTCAACTGGGGGTTAATCTTCCAGTTGATAGTGTCATTGACAGAGTTCTTCAATCACTGCCACCAAGCTACAAAAGCTTCGTGATGAACTATAATATGTAAGGGATGAATAAGACTATTCCTGAGCTCTTCGCGATGCTAAAAGCCGCGGAGGTAGAAATCAAGAAGGAGCATCAAGTGTTGATGGTCAATAAAACCACCCGTTTCAAGAAAAAGGGTAAAGGGAAGAAGAAAGGGAACTTCAAGAAAAACAGCAAACAAGTTGCTACTCAGGAGAAGAAACCCAAGTCTGGACCTAAGCCTGAGACTGAGTGCTTCTACTGCAAGCAGACTGGTCACTGGAAGCGGAACTGCCCCAAGTATTTGGCGGATAAGAAGGATGGCAAAGTGAACAAAGGTATATGTGATATACATGTTATTGATGTGTACCTTACTAATGCTCGCAGTAGCACCTGGGTATTTGATATTGGTTCTGTTACTAACATTTGCAACTCGAAATAGGGACTATGGATTAAGCGAAGATTGGCTAAGGACGAGGTGACTATGCGCGTGGGAAATGGTTCCAAAGTCGATGTGATCGCGGTCGGCACGATACCTCTACATCTACCTTTGGGATTAGTATTAGACCTAAATAATTGTTATTTGGTGCCAGCGTTGAGCATGAACATTATATCTGGATCTTGTTTGATGCGAGACGGTTATTCATTTAAATCAGAGAATAATGGTTGTTCTATTTATATGAGTAATATCTTTTATGGTCATACACCCTTGAAGAGTGGTCTATTTTTAATGAATCTCGATAGTACTGATACACATATTCAGAATGTTGAAATCAAAAGATGCAGAGTTGATAATGATAGTGCAACTTATTTGTGGCACTGCCGTTTAGGTCATATCGGTGTAAAGCGCATGAAGAAACTCCATACCGATGGACTTTTGGAACCACTTGATTATGAATCACTTGGTACTTGCGAACCGTGCCTCATGGGTAAGATGGCTAAAATGCCGTTCTCCAGTACTATGAAGAGAGCAACGGATTTGTTGGAAATCATACATACAGATGTATGTGGTCCAATGAATGTTGAGGCTCGTGGTGGATATCGTTATTTTCTCACCTTCACAGATGATTTAAGCAGATATGGGTATATCTACTTAATGAAACATAAGTCTGAAACATTTGAAAAGTTCAAAGAATTTCAGAGTGAAGTTGAAAATAATTGTAACAAGAAAATAAAGTTTCTACGATCTGATCGTGGAGTAGAATATTTGAGTTACGAGTTTGGTCTACATTTGAAACAATGCGGAATAGTTTCGCAACTCACGCCACTCGGAACATCATAGCGTAATGGTGTGTCCGAACGTCGTAATCATACTTTATTAGATATGGTGCGATCTATGTTGTCTCTTACTGATTTACCGCTATCGTTTTGGGGTTATGCTTTAGAGACGGCTGCATTCACGTTAAATAGGACACCATCGAAATCCGTTGAGACGACGCCTTATGAACTGTGGTTTGGCAAGAAACCAAAGTTGTCATTTCTGAAAGTTTGGGGCTGCGATGCTTATGTGAAAAAGCTTCAACCTGATAAGCTCGAACTCAAATCGGAGAAATGTGTCTTCATAGGATACCCAAAGGAAACTGTTGTGTACACCTTCTATCACAGATCCGAAGGCAAGATTTTTGTTGCTAAATTCGGAGTTTTTCAAGAGAAGGAGTTTCTCTCGAAAGAAGTGAGTGGGAGAAAAGTAGAACTTGCTGAGGTAACTGTACCTGCTCCCTTATTGGAAAGTAGTACATCACAGAAACCGGTTTCTGTGACACCTACACCAATTAGTGAGGAAGCTAATGATAATGATCATGGAACTTCAGATCAAGTTTGTAGCGACCAGTCCTCAAACAGTCTGATCTCTGTGCTCTGGTGTCATCACTGGATCGGTAATGCTGACACCACATAGTACTCGGAGGATTTATAGCAGAGTAGCAATCACACACTTATTACATCGAGTGTCTCAAAAGAGAACTTATTACAATAAATATGGCTTAAGGCCATCTAATAACGATAACAGCGGAAGGCTGGGAAGATAAGTGAGTCAATCAACTCCAACGGCATCACTGAGTATAGAACCACGACCTAAAACTCCTTAATCGTTGTCTGAAAAGTCTGCAACATTAACGTTGCAGCCCGAAAACGGGTCAGCACATGGAATATGCTGGCAAGGTAACACATAGAGAGTAATGGAATGTAACAGCTATACTGTATGCATATTTGGCTAGTGGAAAGCTCTATGGTTATAGTTTTGCGTAAAGCCAATTTTTCCCTACTTCAAAGAAATAAAATTTAATTACTATCATGGTGGTTGTTAAACATTGAGAATGGTTGACAGCATTCTCAATCCCAATTAAGCATCATCATCATTAAACATAACCCAACAAAATTAATTTAGAGTAACATGTTGAGATTCACATGATAATCCAAGTACTAGATACTCAAGATGTCCATAACCGGGGACACGGCTAACCATGATTAGTTTATTACACTCTACAGAGGTTTGCGCACTTTTCCCCACAAGACTCGATCGCCTCCATTTAGTTTCTCGCACTACATGGTGTTTGAGAAGACGGATGACCGAGACATAGTCTTTCAGAAGCGCTAGCACCTTATGATCGGGTAGACCATACCACCTACATCCCCTACATCTGCTAGTCTACCACTGTAAGAGTTCGCACAACTTAGTCAACTATGCTAGAGCCCATAATAGCTTGTGGCTGCACACGGAAGTTTCTAGTATGAATAGTCTCATGATCCCTTTGAGCCTGGGTGACGGTCCAAAAGAAAACAGGCAAGTCCTGGAATACCCAGGTGCCTCAATCCACCCAGATGTGTGTTTAAGTTGCCACCTTAGATAAACCATCAATTAACAATCTCACATCTGTCATGGATATCACTCACCCAATCCACGTCGACTAGCATAGCATGGCATAATAAGCAAACGTAGAAGTAACTCCCAAAGGTTTGATAATAAACAGGTAATAGGTACTACCTCATCTACTTCCCATCCCACAATTTAATTAGATCCTAATCATGCAATGTGTGAGGTTTGATCTAATGCAATAAAACTGGGTAGTAGAAAAGGTATGATCAAAGTGTTACTTGCCTTGCTGATGATCCGCGAAACCTAATGATTCGAAGTAACAAGCGGCGCACTCCGAGTACTCTATCGCAGACAAAAAAACAAGCATACAATAAATACTCATCTAAAGCACAGGTAAAACTCAAATAAAAGATCTAACCAGAAGGTTCAACTTAAGAACTTCGGTTGGCAAAAAGAATCAAATCGAACGAAGCAACGAAAGTCAAACAGCAAAAGAAAACAACTTCGTTCTAGTAATCTGGATCTAGGGAAAATTTTACATAGCAAAATCTTGTTTAAGTTGATTAAACAGATAGAGGGTTTCGAGACGAAACTCTAGGCGCTTGAATCGCCTGATTCCGATAAACGAGCGAAAAGTTATACTAAAACGAAAATCGGATCAGGAATCGCGATCAGAAAAATCGCGGATTTAATCCGAGAAAAAGAAAAACAACGAACGCCGAATTTTTTTCTCTTTTTTTGGTACGGAAAACGAGACGCGACCAACCTCGGCGGCGAAAACCGGCGGCGGCAGCGGCGGACGTCGGCGGCGGCGGCTTCTTAGGGCGGCGGCGGCTTAGGGTGCTTTAGGGTTTCCCCCAGGGCCGGGCCTCGGCTTATAAAGGCCTCCCGGTCGGCGTCCAGGTCAGACACGGCCCGTTAAGTCGGTTCGTTTTTTTTTAAATTATTCCGCTTGGAAGAAAAATAAAGAGAAATACTAAACGGACTCCAAAAATTCCGAAATAAATTTTTGTGGGCTTCTAAAATCAAGCCGCACAAGGTGAACATTTATTTGGGCCCTAAATGCAATTTTGAAAAACACACTTTTTTCCTAAATTCAAAAAAAAACACCGAAAAACTCCGAAATAAAATCTTATTTGATTTTATTATTAAATCCCTCAATATTTCTTTATTTTGGGAAAGTCATTTTGTTCCCTCTCTCATATTTTTGTAATAGAAATAATTGATGATAAAATAATTAAAATCAAATGATCCTATTCTCAAAATTTGAGAAAACTCAAATATGAAAATAACGAAATCCCCAACTCTCTCCGTGGGTCATTGAGTTGCGTAGAATTTCTAGGATCAACCAAAATGCAAAAAATAAAATATGATATGCATGATGATCTAGTGTATAACATTCCAAATTGAAAATTTGGGATGTTACAAACCTACCCCCCTTAAGATGAATCTCGCCCTTGAGATTCAGGTTGCCTAGAAAATAGGTGAGGGTGGTCTTTGAGCAAATCTTCCTCTCGTTCCCAGGTGTCTTCATCCTCCGTGTGGTGGCTCCACTGATCTTTGCAAAACTTGATAACCTTGCTGCGAGTAACTCAGTTGGCAAACTCGAGAATCTTGACTGGTTTCTCCTCGTAGGTCAAATCGTTATCCAACTGAATAGTTTCCAATGGCACTATGTCTCTCAAGGGTATGTCAGCCATCTCTGCGTGACATTTCTTTAACTGAGAAACGTGGAACACATCATGAACTCCTGACAATCCTTCGGGCAATTCCAACTTGTAGGCTACTTCTCCCATACGCTCCAAAACTCGATATGGTCCTACAAATCGTGGTGCTAACTTCCCTTTAACTCCAAAACGCTTTGTTCCCTGAAGTGGTGATACTCGAAGATAAGCTCTATCTCCAACATCGTAAACTGTCTCCTTGTGTTTAGAATCTGCATAACTCTTCTGTCTGGACTGGGCTACCTTGAGCCTATCGCGAATCAACTTCACCTTCTGTTCAGACTCTTTAATCAAGTCAGGTCCAAACAACTGGCGGTCTCCAACTTCGTCCCATGACAACGGTGTCCTGCACCTCCTTCCGTACAAAGCTTCAAAAGGGGCCATCTTTAAACTGGTTTGATAACTGTTGTTGTAAGAGAACTCTGCATATGGCAAATAATCGTCCCAACTAGATCTATAATCTAGCGCACAAGCTCTCAGCATATCCTCCAAAATCTGGTTGACTCTCTCGGTCTATCCATCTGTCTACGGATGAAAAGCTGTACTGAATTCTAGCCTGGTACCCAAAGTTTCGTGCAACTGCTTCTAGAACTTTGAGGTAAACTGGGTTCCTCTATCTGATACGATACTCCTTGGAACTCCATGCAGACATACGATCCTGGTCATGTATATCTTTGCCAACTTAGCACTGGTGTAAGTGGTCTTTACTGGGATGAAATGAGCTACTTTCGTCAATCGATCGACTACAACCCAAATCGAGTCATAGCCTGAACGAGTCCTGGGCAATCCCGTGATAAAATCCATGCCTAGCTTATCCCACTTCCATTCGGGTATCGGCAATGGTTGTAACAATCCTGCTGGCTTCTGATGCTCTGCCTTTACTCTCTGACATACATCACAAACTGCTACATACTCCGCAATATCCTTCTTCATACCGTTCCACCAGAAAATATCCTTCAAATCCAAATACATCTTGGTGTTTCCTGGGTGAATCAAATATGGTGAGTCGTGTGCCTCTTGCAGTATCAACTTCCTGATCTCCGGGTCATTGGGCACGTAAACACGGTCTTCAAACCATAGGGTGTCGTGCTCATCCTCACGAAATCCTTTAGCTTTTCCTTTGCTCAGTTTCTCCTTTATAGCGGCAATCTCTTTGTCAGCTTTCTGAGCTTCTCTGATTCTATCCATCAAAGTTGACTGAATCTCCAATGCTGCTACATAGCCTCTCGGAACTATTTCCAAACATAGTTCATGAAGATTTTCTGCTAACTCCCTTTGTATTTCTCCCGTCATTAACGTATTGACATGACTCTTGCGGCTTAATGCGTCTGCTACTACATTAGCCTTTCCAGGATGATAATGCAATTTCATATCATAATCCTTGATAAGCTCCAACCATCTCCTTTGTCTGAGATTTAACTCCTTCTGGGTGAAAATGTACTTCAAACTCTTATGATCCGTGTACACCTCACAATGATTTCCAATGAGAAAATGTCTCCATGTCTTCAATGCATGCACTACGGCTGCTAACTCCAAATCATGCGTGGCATAATTCAACTCATGAGGTTTCAGTTGTCTTGAGGCATATGAAACAACTCTTCCTTCCTGCATAAGCACTGCTCCAAGTCCTCGACGTGAAGCGTCGCAATACACCTCATAATCCTTGGTCTGGTCTGGCAAGATCAATACTGGTGAGGTAACTAAGCATTTCTTCAACTCCTGGAAACTAGCCTCACATTCCTCTGTCCATCTGAACTTGGTATCCTTCTTCAACAACTCAGTCATAGGCTTCGCAATCTTTGAGAAATTCTCAATAAATCTCCGGTAGTATCCTGCGAGTCCAAGAAAACTCCGGATCTCTCCAACTGTTGTTGGGGCTTCCCACTTGGTCACAGTTTCAACTTTAGCGGGATCTACTACTATACCTTCTCCAGATATAATGTGTCCGAGGAATCCTACTTCCTTCAACCAAAACTCACATTTGCTGAACTTGGCATATAATTGATGTTCTCTGAGCTTTCCAAGTACAGAACGCAAATGCTCCTTATGTTCCTCTTCATTCTTCGAATAAACCAGGATATCATCAATGAACACTATGATGAACTTATCCATAAACACTTTGTTCATCATGTTCATAAAATAGGCAGGTGCGTTAGTCAGACCAAATGACATAAAGGTATACTCGTACAGCCCATATCTGGTGGTAAAGGCTGTCTTCGGAATATCCTGTTCTCGAATCTTCAACTGGTGGTATCCTGATCACAGATCGATCTTGGAAAATACCTTAGCTCCTTGCAATCGATCAAACAGATCGTTGATCATAGGTAGTGGGTACTTGTTCTTGATCGTTACTTCATTCAATCCTCGATAATCAACAACCATCCTTAACGATCCATCCTTCTTCTCCACTAGAAGTACTGGCGATCCCCAAGGCGAAGAACTTGGGCGAATATATCCCTTATCCAGTAACTCCTTAATCTGCTTCTTAATTTCCACCAAATCCTTTGCTGGCATCCTATATGGTCTCTTTGATATTGGCCCTGTGCCTGGCAATAGCTCAATCAAAAACTCAATATCTCTATCCGGTGGCATGCCTGGCAACACCTCTGGAAATACATCAGGGAAATCCCTTACCACTGGTACTTCCTCCTGCACAACTCCTGTTAGGCAATTTACTTGAGTCCTCTTTGGCTCATACCGGGATACATACTTGATCCTTCTCCCTTCCGGTGTGGTAAGCAAAATTGACTTACTAGCACATTCAATATTCCCTTCATACTTTGATAACCAATCCATGCCTAATATCACATCCAATCCTTGGGATTCCAATACTATTAGGTCTGAGGGAAAAACATAGTTACCAATCCTTAATGGTAACCGATCACACCATAGACTAGCCACATACTCTGCTTCGGGCGAGGTTACTAACATGGGTGATCTAAGGGCTTTGGGTTGATAGGTTATACTTATCCGCAAATCCCCTTGATATGTATGAATGCGATGCGCCAGTATCAAAAAGAATGAGTGCATTAAATGACTTAACCAAAAACTTACCTATTACTGCATCGGGCTGAGCTTCAACCTCCTCCACGCTAACGTGGTTCACCTATCCCCTGTTGAAACGGTTTGGCTTCTTCCCAGAACTTCCATTGCTATTTCCATTTTGCAATTCAGGACATTCATTTGCATAATGTCCTATCTTCGAACACTTAAAACAAGTGACTTGGCTTAAGTCCTTCTTGGATGGGGTTGAGGGGTTGGTGCGATTCTGGCCGTTGCTTCCTCCATTGCCATTACCATTCTTGGTGCCATTGTGATTGTGCGAGCTACCTCCTCCATGGGTATGCTGAAAATGTCCTCCCAGTCTAGGGGTAAAACGTGGCTTCTGCTGAGCTCCTGAATTGTATTTTCCTTGTCCATACTTCCTCTTGCGATTCTCAATCTGCTGCTGCTTCCCTTCAATCATAAGAGCACGATCTACCAACTCCTGGTAGTTGTTGAAGGTTGCTACCATCAACTGCATGCTCAACTCATCATTCAGTCCTTCCAGAAACTTCTCCTGCTTAGCTGCATCCATAGCGACGTCATCTGGGGCATAACGTGCTAGCTTACTAAATTCCTCCACATACTGGCCAATTGTCCTTCCTCCTTGGCGCAAGTTGCGAAACTCACGCTTCTATATGGCCATAGCTCCTGCTGAAACATGTGTAGTATGAAAAGCCTGCTGAAACTGGTCCCATGTGACAGTGTCTACTGGGAAGGTGGCTGTGAAATTCTCCCACCATGATGCTGCGGGTCCTTCTAACTGATGTGCGGCAAACTTCACCTTCTCCGCATCTGTGCATCCTGCTGTGGTCAACTCCCTAGCTGTCTTGCGGAGCCAATCGTCCGCTACTATCGGCTCGGTGCTACTAGAAAACACCGGCGGATTCAGCCTAAGAAAACGGGCTAAGTGGTCAACAGGTGGTGGTGGTGGTGGTGGGTTGTTGTTGTTGTTCCCCTGATTCTGATTCTGGACTAGCAACTACATCAATGTGTTCTGCTGCTGGATCAACTGGGTGAGCTCCGGTGGAAAGGCAAATCTGGGGTCACGTCTCGAAGGCATCTGAGGGTTTAGAAAAGATGAGATATAAGAATAGAGGGGGTCTAAAGAGAAAACACTACCCATATGCACATGAGGTAATAACAAACAATTCACTTCAATCAATCAAACAAAGGCATACAATCGATCTATATATTGCAAAAGTGCTCGGACTACTATATTTACATGGTGGACTACTACTACTAATGAGGTGGTCTACTAGAAATATTCTACGGTCATTGACTCCATAATATCTGCTCCAGCTTCATCAACATAGTCATCATCGCTACTATCTGCTTCCGAGTCGGTGCCGTCGATGATGATGTAGTCTTCCGGGCTAATCTCCTGGGGTTCTTCGTCTTCATCTACTGGCGTAGGGCCTCCCATAAATATTCCAATCTTCTTGATTAGGTCATCATTCTTATCCACCAATACTTCAATTTCTTCTTCATAATCTTCATGTGTAGCCTTGAGTTCTTCCTCCAGTTCCTTGATTCTAGTCTTAGCCTTCTTCAGATCTATCATGTCGGTGCACATCTGGTTCTCCTGTCGTCGAATGTGCTGATTTAACTCCTGGATAAAAGCTGCAATTGATCTATTCTTCCTGGTGCTGATCATCTCCCAGTGTTCATCTCGGCGCCCACAAATCTGGTAGATAGTATCCTTGAGATCCTTGCGGTAGACTTCTCCAATGCGTCCCATGGCGATGTGAGCTGCCATGCTCTTTCCTAGACTCCAAGTTGGTGCATCAAAAGAAAACTCTATGGGCTCAGTGACTGGCATGAACGTCCTTACTGGAACTTGAAATTGAATCATCCAGCGCTCTTCTTCAGGTAAAGTGGCGTTGTAGGTTCCGGTGAAACTTCGTACTCCTATGTTCAGGTATCTAGTGACTTCCTTCAAGTGACGTCCAAAGGGTGTATCTTCATCCGGTTGTGTGAACTTGTTCCTTGCATCCGCCATCCTAAAGAGTAGAAAAGATGAGAGGTCAGAAGAGAAGAGAGTGAATAGTGATCTAGGTCTCTAACTTAGTGGTCGTGTCCTACAGTCAGCTTGTGCTCTGATACCATCTCTGTAGCGACCAGACCTCAAACAGTCTGATCTCTGTGCTCTGGTGTCATCCCTGGATCGGTAATGCTGACACCACATAGTACTCGGAGGATTTATAGCAGAGTAGCAATCACACACTTATTACATCGAGTGTCTCAAAAGAGAACTTATTACAATAAATATGGCTTAAGGCCATCTAATAACGATAACAGCGGAAGGCTGGGAAGATAAGTGAGTCAATCAACTCCAACGGCATCACTGAGTATAGAACCACGACCTAAAACTCCTTAATCGTTGTCTGAAAAGTCTGCAACATTAACGTTGCAGCCCGAAAACAGGTCAGCACATGGAATATGCTGGCAAGGTAACACATAGAGAGTAATGGAATGTAATAGCAATACTATATGCATATTTGGCTAGTGGAAAGCTCTATGGTTACAGTTTTGCGTAAAGCCAATTTTTCCCTACTTCAAAGAAATAAAATTTAATTACTATCATGATGGTTGTTAAACATTGAGAATGGTTGACAGCATTCTCAATCCCAATTAAGCATCATCATTAAACATAACCCAACAAAATTAATTTAGAGTAACATGTTGAGATTCACATGATAATCCAAGTACTAGATACTCAAGATGTCCATAACCGGGGACACGGCTAACCATGATTAGTTTATTACACTTTGCAGAGGTTTGCGCACTTTTCTCCACAAGACTCGATCGCCTCCGTTTGGTTTCTCGCACTACATGGTGTTTGAGAAGACGGATGACCGAGACATAGTCTTTCAGAAGCGCTAGCACCTTACGATCGGGTAGAATGTACCACCTATATCCCCTACATCTGCTAGTCTACCACTGTAAGAGTTCGCACAACTTAGTCAACTATGCTAGAGCCCATAATAGCTTGTGGCTGCATACGAAAGTTTCTAGTATGAATAGTCTCATGATCCCTTTGAGCCTGGGTGACGGTCCAAAAGAAAACAGGCAAGTCCTGGAATACCCAGGTGCCTCAATCCACCCAGATGTGTTTTTAAGTTGCCACCTTAGATAAACCATTAATTAACAATCTCACATCTGTCATGGATATCACTCACCCAATCAACGTCTACTAGCATAGCATGGCATAATAAGCAAACGTAGAAGTAACTCCCAAAGGTTTGATAATAAACAGGTAATAGGTACTACCTCATCTACTTCCCATCCCACAATTTAATTAGATCCTAATCATGCATGTGTGAGGTTTGATCTAATGCAATAAAACTCGGTAGTAGAGAAGGTATGATCAAAGTGTTACTTGCCTTGCTGATGATCCGCGAAACCTAACGATTCGAAGTAACAAGCGGCGCACTCCGGGTACTCTATCGCAGATAAAAAAACAAGCATACAATAAGTACTCATCTAAAGCACAGGTAAAACTCAAATAAAAGATCTAACCAGAAGGTTCAACTTAAGAACTCCGGTTGGCAAAAAGAATCAAATCGAATGAAGCAACGAAAGTCAAACGGCGAAAGAAAACAACTTCGTTCTAGTAATCTGGATCTAGGGCAAATTTTACAGTAGCAAAATCTTGTTTAAGTTGGTTAAACGGATAGAGGGTTTCGAGACGAAACTCTAGGCGCTTGAATCGCCTGATTCCGATAAACGAGCGAAAAGTTATACTAAAACGAAAATCGGATCAGGAATCGCGATCGGAAAAATTGCGGATTTAATCTGAGAAAAAGAAAAACGACGAACGCCGGAAAAAAAATTTGGCATAGAAAACGAGACGCGACGAACCTCGGCGACGAAAACCGGCGGCGGCGGCGGACGTCGGCAACGGCGGCTTCTTAGGGCGGCGGTGGCTTAGGGCGCTTTAGGGTTTCCCCCGGGGCCGGGCCTCGGCTTATAAAGGCCTCCCGGTCGGCGTCCAGGTCGGACATGGCCCGTTAAGTCGGTTCGTTTTGTTTTAAATTATTCTGCTCAGAAGAAAAATAAAAAGAAATACTAAACGGACTCCAAAAATTCCGAAATAAATTTTCACGGGCTTCTAAAATCAAGCCGCATAAGGTGAACATTTATTTGGGCCCTAAATGCAGTTTTGAAAAAAACACTTTTTCCTAAATTCAAAAAAACAGCGAAAAACTCCGAAACAAAATCTTATTTGATTTTATTATTAAATCCTCAATATTTCTTTATTTTGGGAAAGTCATTTTATTCCCTCTCTCATATTTTTGTAATAGAAATAATTGACAATAAAATAATTAAAATCAAATGATCCTATTCTCAAAATTTGAGAAAACTCAAATATGAAAATAACGAAATCCCCAACTCTCTCCATGGGTCATTGAGTTGCATAGAATTTCTAGGATCAACCAAAATGCAAAAAATAAAATATGATATGCATGATGATCTAGTGTATAACATTCCAAATTGAAAATTTCGGATGTTACAAAGTTACTACCGAACCTTGTAGATCAACCAGAGTAAGATCCGCACCAGAGTGGTACGGTAATCCTGTTCTGGAAGTCATGCTACTAGATCATGATGAACCTACGAACTATGAAGAAGCGATGGTGAGCCCAGATTCCGCAAAATGGCTAGAAGTCATGAAATCTGAGATGGGATCCATGTATGAGAACAAAGTGTGGACTTTGGTTGACTTGCCCGTTGATCGGCAAGCAATTGAGAATAAATGGATCTTCAAGAAGAAGACTGACGCTGACGGTAATGTTACTGTCTACAAAGCTCGACTTGTTGCGAAAGGTTTTTGACAAGTTCAAGGGATTGACTATGATGAGACCTTCTCACCCGTAGCGATGCTTAAGTCTGTCTGAATCATGTTAGCAATTGCCGCATTTTATGATTATGAAATTTGCCAAATGGATGTCAAAACTGCATTCCTGAATGGATTTCTGGAAGAAGAGTTGTATATGATGCAACCAGAAGGTTTTGTCGATCCAAAGGGAGCTAACAAAGTGTGCAAGCTCCAGCGATCCATTTATGGACTGGTGCAAGCCTCTCGGAGTTGGAATAAACGCTTTGATAGTGTGATCAAAACATTTGGTTTTATACACGACTTTTGGAGAACTCTGTATTTACAAGAAAGTGAGTGGGAGCTCTGTAGCATTTCTGATATTATATGTGGATGACATATTATTGATTGGAAATAATATAGAATTTCTGGATAGCATAAAGGGATACTTGAATAAGAGTTTTTCAATGAAAGACCTCGGTGAAGCTGCTTACATATTGGGCATTAAGATCTATAGAGATAGATCAAGACGCTTAATTGGACTTTCACAAAGCACATACCTTGACAAAATTTTGAAGAAGTTCAAAATGGATCAAGCAAAGAAAGGGTTCTTGCCTGTGTTACAAGGTGTGAAGTTGAGTAAGACTCAATGTCCGACCACTGCAGAAGATAGAGAGAAAATGAAAGATGTTCCCTATGCTTCAGCCATAGGCTCTATCATGTATGCAATGCTGTGTACCAGACCTGATGTGTGCCTTGCTATAAGTCTAGCAGGGAGGTACCAAAGTAATCCAGGAGTGGATCACTGGACAGCGGTCAAGAACATCCTGAAGTACCTGAAAAGAACTAAGGATATGTTTCTCGTATATGGAGGTGACAAAGAGCTCATCGTAAATGGTTACGTTGATGCAAGCTTTGACACTGATCCGGACGATTCTAAATCGCAAACCGGATACGTGTTTACATTAAATGGTGGAGCTGTCAGTTGGTGCAGTTCTAAACAAAGCGTCGTGGCGGGATCTACATGTGAAGCGGAGTACATAGCCGCTTCGGAAGCAGCAAATGAAGGAGTATGGATGAAGGAGTTCATATCCGATCTAGGTGTCATACCTAGTGCATCGGGTCCAATGAAAATCTTTTGTGACAATACTGGTGCAATTGCCTTGGCAAAGGAATCCAGATTTCACAAGAGAACCAAGCACATAGAGAGACGCTTCAATTCCATTCGGGATTTAGTCCAAGTGGGAGACATAGAAATTTGCAAGATACATACGGATCTGAATGTTGCAGACCCGCTGACTAAGCCTCTTCCACGAGCAAAACATGACCAGCACCAAGGCTCCATGGGTGTTAGAATCATTACTGTGTAATCTAGATTATTGACTCTAGTGCAAGTGGGAGACTGAAGGAAATATGCCCTAGAGGCAATAATAAAGTTATTATTTATTTCCTTGTATCATGATAAATGTTTATTATTCATGCTAGAATTGTATTAACCGGAAACATAATACATGTGTGAATACATAGACAAACAGAGTGTCACTAGTATGCCTCTACTTGACTAGCTCGTTGATAAAAGATGGTTATGTTTCGTAACCATAGACATGAGTTGTTATTTGGTTAACAAGATCACATCATTAGGAGAATGATGTGATTGACTTGACCCATTCCATTAGCTTAGCACTTGATCGTTTAGCTTGTTGCTATTGCTTTCTTCATAACTTATATATGTTCCTATGACTATGAGATTATGCATCCGGAGGAACACTTTGTGTGCTACCAAATGTCACAACGTAACTGGGTGATTATAAATGTGCTCTACAGGTGTCTCCGAAGGTATTTGTTGGGTTGGCGTATTTCGAGATTAGGATTTGTCACTCCGATTGTCGGAGAGGTATCTCTGGGCCCTCTCGGTAATGCACATCACTCAAGCCTTGCCATTGCAACTAATAAGTTAGTTGCGGGATGATGTATTATGGAACGAGTAAAGAGACTTGCCGGTAATTAGATTGAACTAGGTATTGAGATACCGACGATTGAATCTCGGGCAAGTAACATACCGATGACAAAGTGAACAACGTATATTGTTATGCGATCTGACCGATAAAGATCTTCGTAGAATATGTAGGAGCCAATATGAGCATCCAGGTTCCGCTATTGGTTATTGACCGGAGACGTGTCTCGGTCATGTCTACATAGTTCTCGAACTCGTAGGGTCCGCACGCTTAAAGTTCAGTGACGATCATAATTAGGGTTTTTGTGTTTTGATGTACCGAAGGTTGTTCGGTGTCCCAGATGTGATCACGGACATGACGAGGAGTCTCTAAATGGTCGAGACATAAAGATTGATATATTGGAAGCCTATATTTGGATATCGGAAACGTTCCGGGTGAAATCGGGATTTTACCGGAGTACCGGGGGTTACCGGAACCCCCCCGGGGGTTATTGGGCCTTCATGGGCCCTAAAGGAGAATAGGAGGGCTGGCCAGGGCAGGCCACACGCCCCCTCCCCCTATTCCGAATAGGACCAGGAAGGGGGGGCGCCCCCCTTTCCTCTTTCTCCCTTCCCCCTTCCTTTTCCAACAAGGCAAGAGGGGGGAGTCCTACTCCCGGTGGGAGTAGGACTCCTCCAGGCGCACCCCTTGGGCCGGCCGCACCTCCCCCTCTCCCTCCTTTATATACGGGGGCAAGGGGGCACCCCATGACACGCAAGTTGATCTTCGTGATCGTTCCTTAGCCGTGTGCGGTGCCCCCTTCCACCATATTCACCTCGGTCATATCGTAGCTGTGCTTAGGCGAAGCCCTGCGTCAGTAGAACATCATCACCGTCATCACGCCGTCGTGCTGACGAAACTCTCCCTCAACACTTTGCTTGATCGGAGCTCGAGGGACGTCACCGAATTGAATGTCTGCAGAACTCGGAGGTGCCGTACGTTCGGTACTTGGATCGGTTGGATCGGGAAGACGTACGACTACTTCCTCTAAGTTGTGTCAACGCTTCCGTTGCCGGTCTACGAGGGTACGTAGACAACACTCTCCTCTCGCGTTGCTATGCATCACCATGAACTTGCGTGTGCATAGGAATTTTTTGAAATTACTACGTTCCCCAACAGCTCCTAGGAGGATAGATTGGTAGGAAAAGACCATCGCTCATCCCCGACCGCCACTCATGAGGAAGACAATCAAATAACACCTCATGTTTCAAATTTGTTGCATAAAGTTTACTATACGTGCATGCTACGGGACTTGCAAACCTCAACACAAGTATTTCTCAATTTCACAACTACTCAACTAGCACGACTTTGATATTATTACCTCCATATCTCAAAACAATCATCAAGCATCAAACTTTTCTTAGTATTCAACACACTCATAAGAAAGTTCTATTATTAATCTTGCATACCAAGCATATTAGGATTTTAAGCAAATTACCATGCTATTCAGACTCTCAAAATAATATAAGTGAAGCATGAGAGATCAATAGTTTCTATAAAACAAATCCACCACCGTTCTCTAAAAGATATAAGTGAAGCACTAGAGCAAAACTATAAAGCTCAAAAGATATAAGTGAAGCACATAGAGTATTCTATCAAATTCCAAATCATGTATGGCTCTCTCAAAAGGTGTGTACAGCAAGGATGATTGTGGTAAACTAACAAGCAAAGACTCAAATCATAAAAGACGCTCCAAGCAAAACACATATCATGTGGTGAATAAAAATATAGCTCCAAGTAAAGTTACCGATAGAACTAGACGAAAGAGGGGATGCCTTCCAGGCCATCCCCAAGCTTTGGCTTTTAGGTGTCCTTAGATTATCTTGGGGGTTCCATGGGCATCCTAAAGCTTAGGCTCTTGCCACTCCTTGTTCCATAATCCATCAAATCTTTACCCAAAACTTGAAAACTTCACAACACAAAACTTAAAGTAGAAAACTCGTGAGCTCCGTTAGCGAAAGAAAACAAAAGACCACTTCAAAGTACTGTAATGAACTCATTCTTTATTTATATTGGTGTTAAACCTACTTTATTCCAACTTCTCTATGGATTATAAACTATTTTACTAGCCATAGATTCATCAAAATAAGCAAACAACACACGAAAAACAGAATCTGTCAAAAACAGAACAGTCTGTAGTAATCTGTAGATAGCGCAAGATCTGGAACGCCAAAAATTCTAAAATAAATTTCTGAATGTGAGGAATTTATCTGTTAATCATCTTCAAAAAGAATTAACTAAATATAACTCTCCAAATAAAAATGACAGCAGTTCTCGTGAGCGCTAAAGTTTCTGTTTTTTACAGCAAGTTCAACAAGACTTTCCCCAAGTCTTCCCAACGGTTCTACTTGGAAAAACACTAATTAAACACAAAAAACACAATCAAAACAGAGGCTAGATAAATTATTTATTACTAAACAGGAGCAAAAAGCAAGGAATAAAAATAAAATTGGGTTGCCTCCCAACAAGCGCTATCGTTTAATGCCCCTAGCTAGGCATAACAAGCAAGAATAGATCTAGGTATTGCCATCTTTGGTAGGCAATCCATAAGTGGCCCTCATGATAGATTCATATGGTAATTTTATTTTATTTCTAGGGAAGTGTTCCATGCCCTTTTTTAATGGAAATTGAAATCTAATATTCCCTTCCTTCATATCAATAATTGCACCAACCGTTCTAAGGAAAGGTCTACCGAGAATAATAGGGCAAGAAGGATTGCAATCTATATCAAGAACGATAAAATCTACAGGCACATAATTCCTATTTGCAACAATAAGAACATCATTAATTCTTCCCATAGGTTTCTTAATAGTGGAATCCGCAAGATGCAAGTTTAGAGAGCAATCATCAAAATCACAGAAATCTACCAAATCACACAAAGTTTTGGGAATAATAGAGACACTAGCACCCAAATCACACAAAGCATAAAACTCATAATCTTTAATTTTAATTTTAATAGTAGGTTCCCACTCATCATAAAGTTTTCTAGGGATAGAAACTTTCAACTCAAGTTTTTCTTCATAAGATTGCATCAAGGCATCAACAATATGTTCGGTAAAGGCTTTATTTTGACTATAAGCATGAGGAGATTTTAGCAAGGATTGCAACAAGGAAATACAATCAATTAAAGAGCAATTTTCATAATTAAATTCCTTGAAATCCAATATAGTGGGTTTAGCATCATCTAGGGTTTTATTTCTTTTAATCCCACTTTTATCAATTTCACCATCAAGATCTAAACACTCCGAATTTTTAGAACGCCTTCTAGGTAAAGGTGGATCATATTCAGTCCCATAATTATCAGGATTAATATTGCAAAACAAAGATTTAACAGGGGACACATCAATAACTTTTAGATCTTCATCTTTATTTTCATAGGAATTGGGAGAACACACTTTAATAAAGGCATCTTTCATAGCACGCGTCCTAGCGGTTCTTTCTTTGCACTCATCAATGGAAATTATCATGGCTTTGAGAGACTCATTGATATCATGCTTAGGTGGAATAGATCTAAGTTTCAAAGAATCAACATCAAGAGCAATTCTATCAACGTTCCTAGCCAAATCATCAATCTTAAGCAATTTTTCTTCAATCATAGCATTAAAATTATTTTGCAAAGTAATAAATTCTTTAATATTAGATTGAAAATCAGAGGGCATATTATTATAATTTCCATAAGAATTGTTGTAGGAATTACCATAATTATTAGAGGGATTACTAGGATAAGGCCTAGGATTAAAATTTTCTCTATATGCGTTGTTACCAAAATTGTTCCTACCAACAAAATTCACATCCATAGATTCATTATTATTCTCAATCAAAGTAGACAAGGGCATATCATTAGGATCAGATGAAACACTCTTAGCAGCAAAGAATTTCATAAGTTCATCCATCCTTCCACTCAAAACATTAATTTCTTCTATCACATGCACCTTTTTATTAGTAGATCTTTCAGTGTGCCATTGAGAATAATTAACCATAATATTATCTAGGAGTTTAGTAGCATCTCCTAAAGTGATTTCCATAAAAGTGCCTCCCGCTGGCGAATCTAAAAGATTTCTAGAAGCAAAATTCAATCCGGCATAAATTTTTTGTATAATCATCCACAAATTCAAACCATGAGTAGGGCAATTACGTATCATTAATTTCATTCTCTCCCAAGCTTGTGCAACATGTTCATGATCAAGTTGCTTAAAATTCATAATATCGTTTCTAAGAGAGATGATATTAGCGGGAGGAAAATACTTAGAGATAAAAGCATCTTTGCACTTGTTCCATGAATCAATACTATTTTTAGGCAAAGATGAAAACCAAGCTTTAGCACGATCTCTAAGCGAAAAAGGAAATAGCTTCAATTTAACAATATCATTATCGACATCTTTCTTATTTTGCATGCCACACAAATCAACGAAGCTATTAAGATGGGTAGCGACATCTTCACTAGGAAGGCCAGAAAACGGATCTTTCATGACAAGATTTAGCAAAGCGGCATTAATTTCACAACATTCAGCATCGGTAAGAGGAGCAATCGGAGTGCTAAGGAAATCATTATTGTTGGTATTGGTGAAGTCACACAATTTAGTATTATCTTGAGCCATCGCGATAAACAAGCAATCCAACACACGAGCAAACCAAAAGCAAACGGACAAACGAGGCAAATAGAGAAAGAGAGGGAGGATAGAGAGAGAGGGCGAATAAAACGGCAAGGATGAAGTGGGGGAGAGGAAAACGAGAGGCAAATGGCAAATAATGTAATGCGGGAGATAGAGATTGTGATGGGTACTTGGTATGTTGACTTTTGTGCAGACTCCCTGGCAACGGCGCCAGAAATTCTTCTTGCTACCTCTTGAGCACTGCGTTTGATTTCCCCGAAGAGGAGAGGATGATGGAGCAAAGTAGCGTAAGTATTTCCCTCAGTTTTTGAGAACCAAGGCATCAATCCAGTAGGAGGCTACGCGCGAGTCCCTCGTACCTACACAAAAACAATAGCTCAACGCAACCAACGTGCTTAGGGGTTGTCAATCCCTTCACGGTCACTTACAAAAGTGAGATCTGATAGAGATGATAAATAATATTTTTGGTATAGAGATGCAAAGTAAAAAGTAAAATCAAAGCAATAATAAAGTGATGGAGATTGATATGATGAGAAAGAGACCCGGGGGCCATAGGTTTCACTAGTGGCTTCTCTCAAGAGCATAAGTATTCTACAATGGGTGAACAAATTACTGTTGAGCAATTGACCGAATTGAGCATAGTTATGAGAATATCTAGGTATGATCATGTATATAGGCATCACGTCCGAGACAAGTAGATCAGCTCCTGCCTGCATCTACTACTATTACTCCACTCATCGATCGCTATCCAACATGCATCTAGAGTATTAAGTTAAAAACAGAGTAACACCTTAAGCAAGATGACATGATGTAGAGGGATAGTTTCATGCAATATGATAAAAAACCCATCTTGTTATCCTCGATGGCAACAATAAAATACGTGCCTTGCTACCCCTTCTGTCACTGGGAAAGGACACCGCAAGATCGAACCCAAAGCTAAGCACTTCTCCCATGGCAAGAACAACCAATCTAGTAGGCCAAACCAAACTGATAATTCGAAGAGACTAGCAAAGATAACCAATCATACATAAAAGAATTCAGAGAAGATTCAAATATTATTCATAGATAGATTGGATCATAAACCCACAATTCATCGGTCTCAACAAACACACCGCAAAAAGAACATTACATCGAATAGATCTCCATGAGAGAGGGGGAGAACATTGTATTGAGATCCAAAAAGAGAGAAGAAGCCATCTAGCTACTAAGTATGGACCCGTAGGTCTGAAGTAAACCACTCACACTTCATCGGAGGGGCTTGGATGATGATGTAGAAGTCCTCCTGATCGATGCCCCCTCCGGCGGAGCTCCGGAACAGGCCCCAAGATGGGATTTCATGGATACATAAAGTTGCGGCGGTGGAATTAGGTTTTTGGCTCCGTCCCCGATCGTTTGCGGGTATGTAGATATATATATAGGAGGAAGAAGTACGTCGATGGAGCTACGAGGGGCCCACGAGGCAGGGGGGCGCCCTAGGGGGGCGCCCTCCACCCTCGTGACCGCCTCGTGGCTTTCTTGACGGAGGGTCCAATTCTCCTGGATCTTATCTGATGAGAAAATCACGTTTTCGAAGGTTTCATTCCGTTTGGACTCCGTTTGATATTCTGTTTCTCCAAAACATTGAAATAGGCAAAAAACAGCAATTCTGGGCTGGGCCTCCGGTTAATAGGTTAGTCCCAAAAATAATATAAAAGTGGAAAATAAAGCCCAATATAGTCCAAAACAGTAGATAATATAGCATGGAGCAATCAAAAATTATAGATACGTTGGAGACGTATCAGTTGTCATTTGTTGAACGGGATCACATCATTAGAGAATGATGTGATGGACAAGACCCATCCGTTAGCTTAGCATAATGATCATTCAGTTTTATTGCTACTGCTTTCTTCATAACTTATACATGTTCCTCCGACTATGAGATTATGCAACTCCCGAATACCGGAGGAACACCTTGTGTAATATCAAACATCACAACGTAACTGGGTGATTATAAAGATGCTCTACAGGTGTCCCTGATGGTGTTTGTTGAGTTGGCATAGATCGAGATTAGGATTTGTCACTCCATGTATCGGAGAGGTATCTCTGGGCCCTCTCGGTAATGCACATCACTCTAAGCCTTGCAAGCATTATGACTAATGAGTTAGTTGCGGGATGATGCATTATGGAACAAGTAAAGAGACTTGCCGGTAACGAGATTGAACTAGGTATGAGGATACCGACGATCAAATCTCGGGCAAGTAACATACCGATGATAAAGGGAACAACGTATACCGTTATGCGGTCTGACCGAGAAAGATCTTCGTAGAATATGTAGGAGCCAATATGATCATCCAGGTTCCGCTATTGGTTATTGACCGGAGACATGTCTTGGTCATGTCTACATAGTTCTCGAACCTGTAGGGTCCGCACGCTTAACGTTCGGTGACGATCGGTATTATGAGTTTATGTGTTTTGATGTACCGAAGGTAGTTCGTTTCCCGAATTTGATCACGGACATGACGAGGAGTCTCTAAATGGTTGAGACATAAACATCGATATATTGGAAGCCTGTGTTTGGACATCGGAATGGTTCCGGGTGAAATCAGGAGTATACCGGAGTACCGGGAGGTTACCGGAACCCCCCGAGAGGTATATGGGCCTTATTGGGCCTTAGTGGAAGAGAGGGGAAATAAGAAAAGGAGGGGCGCGCCCCCCAAGCCCAATCCGAATTGGGAGGGGGGCCGCCCCCCTTTCCTTCCTTCTTCCCTCCCCTTCCTTCTCTCCTAAAACCAACAAAGGGAAGGGGGGAATCCTACTCCTGGTGGGAGTAGGACTCCTTGGGCGCGCCTAGAGAGGCCGGCCCCCTCCCCCTCCTCCACTCCTTTATATACGGGGGAGGGGGCACCCCATAGACACACAAGTTGATCATTGATCTTTAGCCGCGTGCGGTGCCCCCCTCCACCATAATCCACCTCGGTAATATCGTAGCGGTGCTTAGGCGAAGCCCTGTTCTGGTAGCAACATCATCACTGTCATCACGCCGTCGTGCCGAGGAAGCTCTCCATCGAAGCTCTACTGGACTATGAGTTCGCGGGACGTCACCGAGCCAAACGTGAGCAGATCGCGGAGGCGCCGTACCTTCGGTGCTAGATTGGTCGATCGTGAAGACGTACGACTACATCAACCGCGTTGTCATAACGCTTCCGCTTACGGTCTATGAGGGTACGTAGACGATACTCTCCCCTCTCGTTGCTATGCATCACCATGATCTTGCGTGTGCCTAGGAATTTTTTTGAAATCACTGCGTTCCCCAACAAAAGGTGTTACCTACGAGCTAGCATAGGTTGGTGAATTTCAAGCGAAGAGAGTTGGCTAACATGGTGAACACTTTGCCCCAAGTGATATATCCTTGTGCATAGTTTACTTGGTATGCAAGGTGAAGCAAAAGTATCATGCCCAAGTTGGGTGAGTAGCTGATGCCAGGGTTCACGACCTTCCCAAGAATCTAGATGTTTTCTTCATTAACCTTTGAAACTTCTCCTCGTACCTACAATGAGTTAGTGATAACATATAGCAGGATGCTCAATGCAACTTGGCCTATTTCTATAGCTTTGGCAAATAATTTGACCGAATAATGAAAATGGGCGAGGTTCGAGCCTATCGTAGGTGTAGCGGTAGTGTTCATCATTGTTGGGGAAGCCAAGTGGTTTCACCACTCCATGAGAGAGATGTTGAAATTTTGGTACATGAGATGGAAAGTGACTGCTCCTCTTCTTCTCCAGGGTTCAACCCAATGTTGTGCAAAAGAGTGCTAAGAAACACAAGCATCAATCAACAATAAATCACAAAGTTCTGAAAAACAAAATGCTGCAAACCAACATTAGTGCATAATAAATTGAAATGATTACCAATGCCAAGCATGGCTATCATGGACGGACACTCCCACTTGGTTGTTTTCATCTTCCTCTCGTGAAGCACTGGTATCTCCTCTTCGCTTCACGACCGACAAAGTTGATCCCTTAAAAATAAACAAGTTTCCTACATGCAACTTCATCGGGTGCATGGACGGCTTCAACACAAGCGGTGCGAGCGGAGCTTCTCATAAACATCTAAACAAAATACGTTTTTAGTACAATAAAATGATTCACAAGTAGACCTATGTAAACTACAAGATCAAAATCTTCTAAAAACATCAACAAATTCGTGCTCATCTGAAAAATTGCATCAAAAGTACGTATAACCTAAGCATAGCAATGTAGTCACACAGAGACGGATTCGTGGAAAATAAATTGGGGATCGAAGGAGAAGCAAAATGTAGATCGTTTACGCGGAAAGATTCGAACTAAAAACAAGTAGGGAAGGAGATCCGATGAAGGTTTTATAGGGTATGGAGAGGTTTGGGAGGAAGAAGAAAGTGTTAGAAGAGCGATGGGCAAGATTTACCTCCTTCTTGGGCGTTATTGGCTTTCACAGCATGCGGTACAACCGACGGTACAAGCGCTTGCGATCTTACCAGACGCCGTTGATGACCCACAAGTATATGAGATCTACCGTAGTCCTTTTGATAAGTAAGAGTGTCGAACCCAACAAGGAGCAGAAGTAAATGACAAGCGGTTTTCAGCAAGGTATTCTCTGCAAGCACTGAAATTATCGGTATCAGATAGTTGTGTGATAAGATAATTCGTAATGGGTAAAAAATAACAAAAGTAACTAAGGTGAAGTAAGGTGGCCTAATACTTCTTGTAGCAAAGGACAAGCCTGGACGAACTCTTATATAAAGCAAAGCGCTGCCGAGGACACATGGGAATTACTGTCAAGCTAGTTTTCATCATGCTCATATGATTAGAGTTCGTTACTTTGATAATTTGATATGTGGGTGGACCGGTGCTTGGGTGTTGTCCTTCCTTGGACAAGCCTCCCACTTATGATTAACCCCTCTTGCAAGCATCCTCAACTACAAAAGAAGAATTAAGATAAATCTAACCATAGCATGGAACATATGGATCCAAATCAGCCCCTTACGAAGCAACACATAAACTAGGGTTTAAGCTTCTATCACTCTAGCAACCCATCATCTACTTATTACTTCCCAATGCCTTCCCCTAGGCCCAAGTCATGGTGAAGTGTCATGTAGTCGACGTTCACACAACACCACTATAGGAGAGACAACATACATCTCATCAAAATATCGAACGAATACCAAATTCACATGATTACTTATAACAAGACTTCTCCCATGTCCTCAGGAACAAACATAACTACTCACAAAGCATATTCATGTTCATAATCAAAGGAGTATTAATTATCATTAAGGATCTGAACATATGATCTTCCACCAAAAAAACCAACTAGCATCAACTACAAGGAGTAATCAACACTGCTAGCAACCCACAGGTACCAATCTGAAGTTTTGAGACAAAGATCGGATACAAGAGATGAGCTAGGGTTTGAGAGGAGATGGTGCTGGTGAAGATGTTGATGGAGATTGACCCCCTCTCGATGAGAGGATCATTGGTGATGATGATGGCTTTGATTTCCCCCTTTGGGTGGGAAGTTTCCCCGGCAGAACAGCTCCGCCAGAGCCATAGATTGGTTCTTCCCAAGTTCCGCCTCAAGACGGTGGCGCTTCATCCCGAAAGCTTCCTCTTGATTTTTTCCAGGTAAAAACCCTTCATATAGCAAAAGATGGGCACCAGGGCCTGCCAGGTAGGCGGCAAGGCAGGGGGGCGCGCCCAGGGGGTAGGGCGCGCCCCCCACCCTTGTGGCTGGCTGGTGGGTCCCCTCAGGTGCTTTCTTCGCCCAATATTTTTTATATATTCCAAAATAATTATTCGTGAAGTTTCAAGACTTTTGGAGCTGTGCAGAATAGGTCTCTCAGATTTGCTCCTTTTCCAGTCCAGAATTCCAGCTGTCGGCATTCTCCCTCTTCATGTAAACCTTGTGAAATAATAGAGAAGACATAAGTATTGTGCTATAATGTGTAATAACATCCCATAATGCAATAAATATCAATATAAAAGCATGATGCAAAATGGACGTATCAGCCGTCAAACGTCCTGGGCAATTGATCATCTCTATGCATACCTGGTACGAGCATTAGTGTGAGACAATGCGCTCGTAAACACAGCTAAAAAAATGAGACCTTTTGTTGCTTCTGCCCGTGCGCCTTGTACGACCAACACTATGAGAAACCGCGCTTGTACCTAACACCATCTTGGAAAATCGACCTTTCTGTTTGGTTGGTCCTGGCGAGGTACGACTAGTGGTATGAGCAACTATGCTTGTACTAAACACCATCGGTTGTGCTAGACTCTGTGGGCTTTCCTCTTCTTATGCGGTATGACTACCGGTACATCTAGGTCATACCATGTGCCATCTAAACCTCTAAATTGCCTGAAAAGTTACTTTTATTTGGGCTTTTCTTCTAACAGCTGAGAGGTTAGTTTCAATGTATGTAATAGGAAAAATATCTAGACTTTCAATGCAAGCACAAAGCATAGCAAATTTTTATTATGAACAACGTTAGTAGCGACTCTTTTTCTCTTCTTTTCGTCTCAAACAAAAACTTCAACACTCTATTGAAACAACAAAACAATATTACTTTTACATCTACCTTATTCACATGGGTTGCCCCCCATGTAGCGCTTTGTTTCCAGTCGGTAAGCTTGACCATAGTTATGATTCATTACTGCAGATTGGGCCTAAGATGACACATCTATCACACACCATTTTACCAAACTGTGCACGATGCAACATCCAAAGAAATCATGGTGTGATGTTAGAATATTAAAGCTCATGGTACATCAAGATCGTGTCCTATCAAGATCATGAGAGAGAGAGAGAGATCAAACACATATGTATTGGTACATACCCTCAGCCCGGGGGGTGAACTACTCCCTCCTCGTCATGGAGGCAGTGGGGATGATGAAGATGGCCTTCGATGATGGCTTCCCCCCTCCGGCAGGGTGCCAGAACAGGGCTCTAGATGAGATCGCATTGGAACAGAGGCTTGCGGTGGCGGAAAAACTCATCAAGGATAACTTTCGGGGGTCTCTGGATTTATAAGAATTTTCAGCGTTGAAATCACGCCAAAAGGAGTTACGAGGGCCCCGCAAGCTCAGGTGCCAGCCCTGCCCCTTGGGGCACATGTGAGCTTGTGGCGTCCTCGTGGGTCTCTGGTCCCCGAAGCTTCAAGGGTCTCTTATGTTCCAAAAAAATCACCGTAAATTTTTTATCGCATTTGAACTTTGTTTGGTATGGTTTTTCTGCGAAACAAAGAAATAGGCAAAAAAATGGAACTGGCACTTGGCACTAAGTTAATAGGTTACTCCATAAAAATCATATAAAATTTCACCAAAACCATGTAGAATTCATGTAAATATAGCATGAATACTTCATAAATTATAGATAGGTTGGAGACGTATCAACATCCCCAAACTTAATTCCTACTCGTCCTTGAGTAGGTAAATGATAAAAGAAATAATTTAGGAAGTGTGAACGTTAGAATAGTGCATAAGTTTGATCAATGGTAATTGTAATCACTTTTTCTAGCATCAATATATCATAAACAACAACTAATTTCTCATAATCACTCATATTTATTGTTGCTACTAAGGGTAAAATGGTAGGCTCGAACATGTTATGTGGTCTTGCTTTGTCTAGATTATGCCATCATGCTCCAAGCATTACTTTGTTTGTTATGAACTTAATACCTTAAGATGCATGATGGATAGCGGTCGAGGGGTGGAGTAATAGTAGTAGATGGAGATGGATGTCGGTCTACTTGTCTCAGATGTAATGCCTATTTATTGATCATGCCATGAATAACGTCATAACCATGCATTTTTCTATCAATTGCCCAACAGTAATTTGTCTACCCACTGTGCTATGCTTATGAGAGAGATGCCTCTAGTGAACTCTATGGCCCCCGGGTCCATTCTCTTTATATTTACTAAAACACTAAAAAATACTTGTTGCAATTTATTATCTTTTACTTTACTTGGCAATTTATCTATCCATCACTACCAGAATTAATCCTTGCAATTAACGAGTACAAGGGGATTGACTGAAGGAAATATGCCCTAGAGGCAATAATAAAGTTGTTATTTTATATTTCTTTATTCATGATAAAGGTTTATTATTCATAGAATTTTATTGATCGGAAACCTAAATACATGTGTGAATACATAAACAAACAACGTGTCCCTAGTGAGCCTCTACTTGACTAGCTCATTGATCAAAGATGGTTAAGGTTTCCTAACCATGGTCATGAGTTGTCATTTGATAACGGGATCACATCATTAGGAGAATGATGTGATGGACATGACCCATCCGTTAGCTTAGCATATTGATCGTTCAGTTTTATTGCTATTGCTTTCTTCATGTCAAATACATATTCCTTCGACTATGAGATTATGCAACTCCCGGATACTAGAGGAATACCTTGTGTGCTAACAAACATCACAATGTAAATGGGTGATTATAAAGATGCTCTACAGGTATCTCTGAAGGTGTTTGTTGAGTTGGCATAGATCGAGATTGGGATTTGTCACTCTGAGTATTGGAGAGGTATCTCTGGGCCCTCTCGGTAATACACATCATAAGCTTGCAAGCAAACGACTAAGGTGTTAGTCACAAGGTGATGTATTACGGAACAAGTAAAGAGACTGGCCGGTAATGAGATTGAACTAGGCATAAAGATACCGACGATCGAATCTCGGGCAAGTAACATATCAATGGACAAAGGGAATTATGTATGTTGTCATAACGGTTCGACTGATAAAGATTTTCGAAGAATATGTAGGAGCCAATATGGGCATCCAGGTTCCGCTATTGGTTATTGACCAGAGAGGTGTCTCGGTCATGTCTACATAGTTGTCGAACCCGTAGGGTCCGCACGCTTAACGTTCGATGATGATATAGTATGATATGAGTTATGTGATTTGGTGACCGATTGTTGTTCAGAGTCCCAAATGAGATCACTGACATAACGAGGAGTCTCAAAATGGTCGAGAGGTAAAGATTGATATATCAGACGATGGTATTCGCACACCAGAAGTGCTCCGGAGGGTACCGGGTACATGTCGGGTCACTTGAAGGGGTTCCGGGCACCCCCGTCCAAAGATATGGGCCTTATGGGCCTAGAGGGGAAACGCACCAGCCATAAGGGGCTGGTGCTCCCCCCATATGGGCCAAACCAGGAGGAGAAGGAAAGAGGGGAAGGGAACGAAAAGGGGGGATTCGGCCTCCCCCTTCCTTCCCTCCTCCCTCCTCTTTCCTTCCCCCTCCGGCAAATATGGCAAGGGGGGCGCAGCCAAGGGGAGACCCCAAGTAGCATTCGACCTACTTGGGCGCCTCCTGGCAGCCTCCTCTCTCCCTCCGGGCGCCTCATGCTGACGAAACTCATCTACCACCTCAATGTCTTGCTAGATCCAGAAGGCGAGGGAAGTCGCCGAGCTGACGGTGTGCAGAACGCGCAGGTGTCGTGCATTCGGTACTTGATCGGTTGAAGCATGAAGAAGTTTGACTACATCAACCGCGTTAAGAAACGCTTCCGCTTATGGTCTACGAGGGTACGTAGACACACTCTCCCCCTCATTGCTATGCATCTCCATGGATAGATCATTGCGTGTGCATAGAATTTTTTTTGTTTTCCATTCAACGATTCACAATAGTGGCATCATGAGCCAGGTCTATGCGTAGATGATATGCATGGGTAGAACACAAAGAGTTGTGGGCGGTGATAGTCATACTGCTTACCACCAACGTCTTATTTTGATTCGGCGGAGTTGAAGTTAATATTTCAAGCAAATGCACGGGTTGAGAGATATGAAGTCTCCAACAAGTTCTATAGCTACAAGATGGAGGAGAACAGTTCTGTCAGTGAACACATACTCAAAATGTCTGGGTATTATAATCACTTGACTCAGCTGGGAGGTGATCTTCTAGTTGATTGTGTCATTGACAGAGTTCTTCAATCACTGCCACTAAGCTACAAAGGCTTCATGATGAACTATAATATGAAAGGGATGAACAAGACAATTCCCGAGCTCTTCACAATGCTTAAGGCCGCGGAGGTAGAAATCAAGAAGGAGCATCAAGTGTTGATGGTTAACAAGACCACTAGTTTCAAGAAAAAGGGCAAGGGAAAGAAGGGTAACTTCAAGAAGAATGACAAGCAAGTTGCCACTCCCGGGAAGAAGCCCAAAGCTTGACCCAAGCCTGAAACTGAGTGCTTCTACTGCAAAGGGACTGGTCACTGGAAGCGGAACTGCCCCAAGTATTTGGCGGATTAGAAGGATGGCAAAGTGAACAAAGGTATATTTCATATACATGTTATTGATGTGTACCTTACTAAGGCTCGTAGTAGCGCCTGGGTATTTGATATTGGTTCGGTTGCTCATATTTGTAACTCAAAATAGGAGCTACGGAGATTTTCTAAGGACGAGGTGACGATGCACATCAGGAATGGTTCCAAAGTCGATGTGATCGCTGTCGGCGCGTTACCTTTACATCTACCATCGGGATTAGTTTTAGACCTGAATAATTGTTATTTGGTGCCAGCTTTGAGCATGAACATTATATTTGGATCTTGTTTAGTGCAAGACGGTTATTCATTTAAATCGGAGAATAATTGTTGTTATATTTATATGAGTAATATCTTTTATGGTCATGCACCCTTGAAGAGTGGTCTATTCTTATTGAATCTCGATAGTAGTGATACACATATTCATAATATTAATGCCAAAAGATGCAAAGTTGATAATGATAGTGCAACATATTTGTGGCTCTGCCGTTTAGGTCATATTTGTGTAAAGCGCATGAAGAAACTCCATACAGATGGACTTTTGGAATCACTTGATTATGAATCATTTCATACTTGCGAACCATGCCTCATGGGCAAGATGAATAAAACTCTGTTCTCTGGAACAATGGAGCGAGCCAAAGACTTATTGGAAATAATACATATTGTTGTATGCGGTCCAATGAGTGTCGAGGCACACGACGGGTATCGTTATTTTCTAACCTTCACAGATGATTTGAGCAGATATGGGTATATCTATTTAATGAAACACAAGTCTGAAACATTTGAAAAGTTCAAAGAATTTCAGAGTGAAGTGGAGAATCATCGTAACAAGAAAATAAAGATTCCGCGATCTGATCATGGAGGTGAATATTTGACTTACGAGTTTGGCCTTCATTTAAAACAATATGGAATAGTTTCACAACTCACGCCACCTAGAACACCACAGCGTAATGGTGTGTCCGAACATCGTAACTATACTTTATTAGATATGGTGCGATCTATGATATCTCTTACCGATTTACCACTGTCGTTTTGGGGTTATGCATTAAAGACAGGTGCATTCACATTAAATAGGGCACCGTCTAAATCCGTTGAGACAACATCGTATGAACTGTGGTTTGGCAAGAAACCTAAGTTGTCATTTCTTAAAGTTTGGGGTTGCGACACTTATGTCAAAAGGCTTCAGCCTGATAAGCTCGAACCCAAATCGGAGAAGTGCGTCTTCATAGAATACCCTAAGGAAACAATTGGGTACACCTTCTACCACAGATCCGAAGGCAAGATCTTTGTTGCCAAGAATGGAGCATTTCTAGAGAAGGAGGTTCTCTCAAAAGAAGTGAGTGGGAGGAAAGTAGAACTTGATGAGGTAATTGTACCTTCTCTCAATTTGGAAAGTAGCACATCAGAGAAATCCATTCCCGTGATGCCTACACCAACTACAGAGGAAGCTAATGATGATGATCATGAAACTTCAGATCAAGTTACTACCGGACCTCATAGGTCAAACAGAGCACATTCCGCACCAGAGTGGTACGGTAATCCTGTCCTAGAAGTCATGTTACTAGGCCATGACGAACCTATGAACTATGAAGAAGCAATGATGAGCCCAGATTTCAACATATGGCTTGAGGCTATGAAGCCTGAGATAGGATCCATGTATGAGAACAAAGTATGGACTTTGGTGGACTTGCCCGATGATCGGCAAGCTATAGAGAATAAATGGATCTTCAAGAAGAAGACTGAAGCTGATGGTAATGTTACTGTCTACAAAGCTCGACTTGTCGCAAAAGATTTTCGACAAGTTCAAGTGGCTGGTGCGCTGCTTAAGTCCATAGCGATGCTTAAGTCCGTCCGAATTATGTTAGCAATTGCCGCATTTTATGATTAACAAACCTGGCAAATGGACATCAAAATTGCATTCCTTACTGGATTTCTTAAAGAAGAGTTGTATATGATGCAACCAGAAGGTTTTGTCGATCCTAAAGGGGCTAACAAAGTGTGCAAACTCCAGCGATCCATCTATGGACTGGTGCAAGCATCTCGGAGTTGGAATATACACTTTGATGAGGTGATCAAAGCATATGGTTTTATACGGACTTTCAGTGAAGCCTGTATTTACAAGAAAGTGAGTGGGAGCTCTATAGCATTTCTAATATTATATGTAGATGACACATTGGTGATTGGAAATGATGTAGAATTTCTGGATAGCATAAAAGGATACTTGAATAAGAGTTTTCAATGAAAGACCTTGGTGAAGCTGCTTATATATTGGGCATCAAGATCTATAGAGATAGATCAAGACGCTTAATAGGACTTTTACAAAGCACATACCTTGACAAAGTTTTGAAGAAGTTCAAAATGGATCAGTCAAAGAAAGGGTCCTTGCCTGTGTTGCAAGGTGTGAAGTTGAGTCAGACTCAAAGCCCGACCACTACAGAAGATAGAGAGAGAAAGTCATTCCCTATGCCTCAACCATAGGTTCTATCATGTATGTTATGATGTGTACCAGACCTGATGTGTGCCTTGCCATAAGTCTGGCAGGGAGGTACCAAAGTAATCCAGGAGTGGATCATTGGACAGCGGTCAAGAACATCCTAAAGTACCTGAAAAGGAACAAGGATATGTTTCTCGTTTATGTTAGTGACAAAGAGCTCGTCGTAAATGGTTACATCCATGCTAGCTTTGACACTGATCCGGATGACTCTAAGTCACAAACCGGATACGTATTTATATTAAATGGTGGAGCTGTCAGTTGGTGCAGTTCCAAGTAGAGCGTCGTGGCGGGATCTACGTGTGAAGCAGAGTACATAGCTGCTTCGGAAGCAGCAAATGAAGGAGTCTGGATGAAGGAGTTCATATCCGATCTAGTTGTAATACCTAGCGCATCGGGTCCAATGAACAACTTTTGTGACAATACTGGAGTGATTGCCTTGGCAAAGGAATCCAGATTTCACAAGAGAACCAAACACATCAAGAGACGCTTCAACTCCATCCGTGAACAAGTCAAGGAGGGAGACATAGAGATTTGCAAAATACATACGGATCTGAATGTAGCAGACCCGATGACTAAGCCTCTTCCGTGAGCAAAACATGATCAACACCAAGACTCCATGGGTGTTAGATTTATTGCAATGTAATCCAGATTATTGACTCTAGTGCAAGTGGGATACTAAAGGAAATATGCCCTAGAGGCAATAATAAAGTTGTTATTTTATATTTCCTTATTCATGATAAAGGTTTATTATTCATGCTAGAATTGTATTGATCAAAAACCTAAATACATAAACAAACACCGTGTCCCTAGTGAGCCTCTACTTGACTAGCTTGTTGATCAAAGATGGTTAAGGTTTCCTAACCATGGACATGATTTGTCATTTGATAACGGGATCACATCGTTAGGAGAATGATGTGATGGAAAATACCCATCCATTAGCTTAGCATTATGATCATTCAGTTTTATTGCTATTGCTTTCTTTATGTCAAATACATATTCCTTCGACTATGAAATTATGCAACTCCCAGATACCGGAGGAATACCTTGTGTGCTATCAAACATCACATCGTACCTGAGTGATTATAAAAATGCTCTACAGGTATCTCCGAAGGTGTTTGTTGAGTTGGCACATATCGAGATTGGGATTTTTTTCACTCCGAGTATCGGAGAGGTATCTCTGGGCCCTCTCGGTAATACACATCATAAGTTTGCAAGCAAATGACTAGGGAGTTAGTCACGAGGTGATGTATTACGGAACTAGTAAAGAGACTTGCCGGTAACGAGATTGAACTAGGTATAAATATACCGTCGATCGAATCTCGGGCAAGTAACATACCGATGGACAAAGGGAATTACGTATGTTGTCATAACGGTTCGACCGATAAATATCTGCGTAGAATATGTAGGAGCCAATATGGGCATCCAGGTTCCTCTATTGGTTATTGACTGGAGAGGTGTCTCGGTCATGTCTACATAGTTCTCGAACCCATAGGGTCCGCACGCTTAACGTTCGATGATGATATAACATTATATGAGTTATGTGATTTGGTGACCGAATGTTGTTCAGAGTCCTGGATGAGATCACAGACATGACGAGGAGTCTCGAAATGGCCGATAGGTAAAGATGTATATATAGGATGATGGTATTCGGACACCAAAAGTGTTCCGGAGGGTACCTAGTACATATCGGGTCACCGGAAAGGGTTTCGGGCACCCCGACAAAAGATATGGGCCTTATGGGCCAAGAGGGGAAACGCACCAGCCACAAGGGGCTGGTGCGCCCCCCATATGGGCCGAACCAGGAGGAGAAGGAAAGAGGGGAAGGGGAAGGAAAGGGGGGATTCGGCCTCCCCCTTCCTTCCCTCCTCCCTCCTCTTTCCTCCCCCCTCCGACAAATATGGCAAGGGAGGCGCGGCCAAAGGGGAGGCCCCAAGTAGGATTCGGCCTACTTGGGCGCCTCCTGGCAGCCTCCCCTCTCCCCCC
>NC_041392.1:554189316-554196835 GCF_002162155.2 Triticum dicoccoides | reverse complement strand
ATATGGGGGGTAGCACACACCAGTCAATTGTTCAGCCGTGTGCGGCGCCCCCTCCACCATTTACTCCCGCGCCATATTTTCGTACTGCTTAGGTGAAGCCCTACGAGGATCACTTCACCATCACCGTTACCACGCCATCATGTTGACACAACTCATCTACCACCTCGACATCTTGCTGGATCGAGAAGGCGATGGACGTCATCGAGCTGAACGTGTGCATAACGCGAAGGTGCCGTGCGATTGGTACTTGATCGATTGAAGCGCGAAGAAGTTCGACTACATCAACCGCGTTAAGAAACACTTCCGCTTATGGTCTATGAGGGTACGTAGACACACTCTCCCCATCGTTGCTATGCATCTCCATGGATAGATCATTGCGTGTGCATAGAATTTTTTTTGTTTTCCATGCAACGATTCCCGACAGTGACAACCCTCTCGCCCGTGTTGGGTGCAAGTATTTGTTGTGCGCGCGTGCAAGCACTGTTGACATTTCTTGCGTGAGTCTCCTGTTGGTTCGTAACTACATTGCAAGTTAGCAACTCCAAGATTTAGTACAGTGCTAAATTCAGTTAACTACTTTGCAAGATAGTAACTACAAGATTCGGTACAATACCAAATTCAGTTAACTACTTTGCAAGTCAGCAACTACAAGATTCAATACAATACTAAATTCAGGCAACAATACAAAAATCATATATGAAATGGAAAATCCCCAAACCCAAACCCAAACCCAAACAATAACCCTAACATAAACCCAAACCAGTGGGGAATCTTACCCACAGATCCATGACCATGCCGGCGTAGCTCAATTCCTCCTCGCTGCTCTTACCCACAGATCCATGACCATGCCGGCGTAGCTCAATTCCTCCTCGCTGCTCTCCTCCCTGTCTTTCCAAGAAGACATTGCGAGCCAGCGGTGAGGTTGACCGGTGCCGGCGCAAAGGCGAGAGAGGTGGAGAGGTGCGTGAGCTTGAGTGAGGGAGCGAGTTGGGAGAGAGAGAGTGAGCTAAATGACTTCGTGTCACCAGCTATTTCTATGTAGGGAAAAGCATCCCGACCGCGCCAGTCGGGCTACCGTTAACGGCCGTTAGGCATCACGCCATCCACGTGCGTGCTTTTCCACGTCAAATTCTGTTCAAAAAACGGTTCAATGTATTTTGCCACTGACACTTTTTCGACGTGGTGGAAAGTGCACTATTTTGTAAAGTTATGGTTTTCGGCTAATCACATCACTATTATGTATGGCAGGGGCGGAGCTCTGTAGGGGCTAAACCGGGCCATGGCCCGCCCAGGAATTTAACAAAAATTTTTTTACATACATGGCTACATGTCATCTTAGCCCAGCCCACAAACAGACACATCATCCCCATCCTCTCGTCTCATGCACGCATGCACAGGCACACGCTGACACGCATCCTCCGATTCCCCATCCTCTCAGCGAGGTTCTCAGGATGTAGCCGCCGTGCACAGGGAGCACCACTGTGCACCGGAGCTTGTCGCCCGCTGTCTCGCGGAGCAACCGCCGGAGACGCCCGCGCCCCGCGGGATCTCGCCTAGCCCTCGCCGCCTCGCCCCTGCCCTGCTCCCTCGCGCCTTCGCCCCTGGCCGCGGCGACGCCCGCCGGAATCTTACGGCTGTTCTCCTCCAATCCCCGGCTGTTCTGCTCCAACCCCCTGCCAGCACCAACCAGCAGGGCAACGCGCCAACGCGGGCAAGTAATAATATTCCCCCAAATTCCTAATTTGATAAGCAAAGCAATAGTCTGATCTTGTTCAGTTCCATACATCGATTGATGAAGTCTGCTACTGCTAGTGCTAGTGATAACTAATAGACTGATCTTGTGCAAATACAACAGAGGCAGCAGGCAGGCAGAGGTAGTCATGGGCAAGGAAAATCGGACTCAGAAAAGAATTGATTTGGTGTTTAAAATGAAAAGAGATGATATAATTGAAGTTGAGGAAGACCAAGTATTGCCCTTGCTTGAATTGGAACAACAACAACCTGAACAACAACATAACCAAGATGGAGGAGTTCGAACAAATGAAGTTGTTACATTCCGGGGTATTGAGTTCTTGCAGCGGGATCTTGGATTGCGCCCTCAAATTTGGCAATATCCACCAGACCAGAGAGATATCGTGAGGAGAGCATATTTGATGTTAGGTCCTATGCAACCCCGCCTAGAGAACTATAAACCTTCTGATGAACCAGGGCATCAACGCCGCTTCCAATATAGTTGGTTTGATGATTTTCCGTCATGGCTAGAGTATTCAGAGGAGAAAAGTTGTGTGTATTGTCTATATTGCTTTGTCTCCAATAACAAAGAGAATACACTAGGTGGTTCTCATGTCTTCACGGTACATGGATTTGACAGTTGGAAGAGGGTTTGTGGGAAACATTGTGCATTCTTGACCCACATAGGATCTGGACCATGCTCACCACACAACAATGCAGTCACTATTGGTCATACCTTAATGAAACAACCATGCCACATAGAGAACGTTATGGCTGTGAGGGACAAGGAGAAGGTGGAAAGAAACCGTTTGCGGCTGAAAGTCTCAATTGCGGTTGTTAAGTGGCTTGCATTCCAAGCTTGTGCTTTTAGAGGGCATGATGAGAGACCACAGTCAAAGAATCAAGGAAACTTTCTTGAAATGGTGAAGCTTCTTGCAGAATTTAATCTTGAGATTGCCAAAGTTGTGTTGGGAAATGCTCCATACGGCGCAAAATACACATCACATGATATCCAGAATGAGATCTTGAGTATATTTGCATCTAAAATCAGCAAGCATATTCGTGAGGAAGTTGGAGATTATAAGTATTCTATTTTAGTGGATGAAACATGTGATGCATCAAAGAGAGAGCAAATGGCGTTGGTTCTTAGGTTTGCTGATAAAGGTGGTATTTTGCAAGAGAGATTCTTTGATTTGATACATGTAGCAAACACGAGGTCTTTGACACCGAAAAATGAGTTGAGCTTTGTTTTGTCAAACAACGGTTTTGATATTTAGAACCTTCGAGAACAAGGTTATGACGGCGCTAGTAACATGAGAGGCGAGTTAAATGGATTGCAAGCTCTTTTCCTCCAAGAATGCCCATATGCTTATTATGTCCATTGTTATGCCCATCGCTTGCAACTTGCTCTAGTTGATGCATCTAAAGAAGTGGTTCCTATCTCCCAGTTCTTTCAGAAATTGATATTTATCATAAACACGGTTGACTCATCTTCAAAGCGCCATGACGAGCTTCATCTTGCCCAACTAGTTGAACTAGAAAATGGAATCTCTAATGCTAGCATCGAGACAGGTCAAGGGGCAAATCAAATCCGTTCACTTAAGCGAACAGACACATCATCCTTATGAGTCAGAATTTGAAAAAAAATTGTGCTCTTCTTAAGTCTGGCCCGCCCAACTTTTCCGTTCAAGCTCCGCCACTGATGTATGGTGATTCTGTGCATTTTACTCCGACACTCCCGTCTATCTTTCCCTGTACCACAATAGTAGGGCAGCCCCAGTGCATGTAGCTCCCGCTTGCGCAGGGTCTGGGGAAGGGTCCGACCACTTTGGGTCTATTGTACGCAGCCTTTCCCTACATTTCTGTAAGAGGCTGTTTCCAGGACTTGAACCCGTGACCTCATGGTCACAAGGCAGCAGCTTTACCAGCAGCTTTACCACTGTACCACAATAGTAGGGAACGAAATAAAATCACTTGCTGTGTACAAGGGTTAGAAAATCACATCTCATTCACCTCTCATGGAAAACATTTATAAACTTTCATGAAAAAACATTTATTTACACTTTACTGCGCATGTGTACACGGCCCCAATATTTATCCCAAGTTGCCACTCTCCATTTTGTTGGTCCACAAGCAATTCTACATGCATTCAAGATAAAAAAGGTCAAACGAGCAAACGTCTTAGTACATTGTGTGGGGAATCTCTAACGCGGACCCTCAAACCACACACAACCGTTCGGATCGTACGATCTTAACATATTTTGTCATTCAACACGGGATTGTATCGGTCCGCCGACCGGTCCGGACGTGATTTTTCCCGCAAACGAAGACAAACTGAGGGACCTTGTGCGCGTTAAGACCACTGTCACACCCGCGTTTGACAACCGTGTCCCACCAAAACCCCTCTAACGCACCCGCGCTCTTTCCCTCCTGAAGTTAGCCGCCCGCATTCATGTCGGCCAAGAGTGGGCGCGACCGCTCACTGGAGCCGACATTGAAGCGGCTCGCCGACCGAGAGCACTGTCCAGAGTGCACGCCTTCTCTCCACATTGAAATGACATCCGTCTGCCCGCCTACCTCCATTAAATTGGTGTGTGTGTGTGTGTGTAGAGGAACCTACTCTGGCGCCCCGAGCGCAACACGTCCATTTTTGTGACGACCGACATTAAGCACCTCTTCGGCTGGCTCCTCGCACCAGCCACTATATAAACGCGGACAGACGTCGAGCAAGAACCACACCTCACCTCTGTTTACCATCTCCTCCTTGTACAACATCCACCATGGCCTCTGGCATTGCAGCGGACTAGGTTGCCCAACAAGCCAACCCGATACAGGTAGGCATGTCGACAAAGATTCCGGATCCAGCGCCACCGTCATCGCCAGCCCCTCCTTACACGTCCAGGCTGGTCAACACTGTCTCCCAGCAAATCCTCCGCGAGCAATGGCGGCAACACATCAGGTAGGTCAGGAAAGAAGGGATGTCTGTGGAGTCCGACACGTCCAGCGGCCACCGAGAATAGCGGGGAAAACTAGACCATGGTAGGCCGCCAAACCATGAAGGCCCGCGCCACCGCGTCGCCGGGTGACACAGCCGGTGACTTGCTCGGTGAGTGGGGGCATAGACCATGGTGGCCGTCTTCGCCCGCCCAAAAACCGACCCTGATCCGTGCTTCGGGGAGGCGGAGGCTAGTCTTCCCCTCCCAGTGAAGCATATCCCTCTTGGGCACCTGGTAGTGCCGACGAGGGGCTGCCAGACATTGGAAAGACATGTCATGAGAATGAAGATCCGCCGCGGCCGGCTATAGACTAGTTTTACCGTAGTCCGGTATAGTTTAGTTAAAATATGTCGAAATGTATGTCCAGTTTATATGAAAATCATCTGGTTTGCATGTAATTCATTTGGTTACTTGAAATCCGGCTTGGAATGTATGCGGCTAACTTTGGATGGTCGGCTTCCGTATCCGTGTCCGTGGACTGTTTTCCCTGTCCACATATGGATACGATGTTTGATTTGCGGTTCAGTGTTGAAGATCCCAATGCTCCACGTTATACAGGTGCTAAGGCTGCCATGTAGGCAAAAAAAGATGATGTGGCAAGGTAATTAAGAGGAGAGAGATGGGTGTGGTGACCTCAGGAAGAAACAATGCCAAACGCGGGAACCTGGGAAAAGCACTTAAATGAAAGAAGCTCACCAATGCATGGACAACTTTAGTTGCTAAATCACTAAATGAAAGATGCTTAGCAACAACAAGCTAAGCATCTTTGCATTGGAGACTTTAGTTGCTTAGATTTTTAATGTGCTTAGCACCTCATCTTAGCACTAGTGCATTGGAGGAGGTCAGGTTAGCCTAGCGTACAAGTCCAGCATACTTCTTTGCATTCTCGTTTTGCGTCAGCCGATAATAACTCTTGGCTCGGATGCCGGAGAAAACTATCATCGGCGAGGTTGTCCAGACCATATGTCGCCGTGTTCAGGACGTCGACACTGGAAGCATGTGCTCTCTACTCGCGCACCCGTTAGTCAACCACCCTTCCTTTTTCGTTCTTGGAATCGCAATACCTGCTCCAAACCCTAAACAGAAAAGTGCTACGTACTACTCACTCTCGTCCAAAAACGACAAGCACCACGAAGGTCCACAAAACAGATCACATGCATGCCCGATCAGCACGTACGTACCAGTAGCCACGTAACCGTACGTTGTGCGCTCAGGTTAGGTTGGCGCGTATCTGTGATGTGTCCCCGTCAAGATGATTACTAAATAGTACCAGCAGATCAACTTGATTCGTTTCGCAAAAGCTGCTCGATTTCCGCTGACCACTGATCAATTGGAGTAGTACAGTATATAATTGTGTCTTAGGTTCGTACAGTTTCTGTACTGATGGAGTACTAGCTAGTAGTAGTTGCCGGACCACGAGAGCTTATCAGTTGCTGGTGACTGACGACTGACCCTTCACCAGCTAGCTTGGACCACGAGGGCTTATCAGTTGCTGGAGTACTAATTTAACCCTAGCGCTAGCGCTGATAGTTAAACCGCCGACAAATTGTGCGTACTCTGCGGCAACCACGACTGCATGTGCCGCATCAACTGGCTACTGGCCAGGTTTCGTGCCTTGGTTCCGGCAGGCTATGTGCATGGACGATAACTACTACTAGCAGCGTTGACATTGCTGAGATAGCTGATGTGATGAGTGTAGTTAACCCTAAGTAGTGATTAAGAATTTTAATATGCCTGCTAGCTGTTGCTAGAGTGGACGTTTTAACCAAATCCTTATTAGTAGTAGCACGAAATATTGCAACGCATTCTTTGGCGTGGTCCAAAAGTTTAGATACTGATTCTCAAAAAAGAAAGTTTAGATACAAAAGCTTCCGGCCGGTGGATTTTTCATGCAGACCGGCATAGATCCCTCAACAGCGCAAGTTAGTTGCAGGGACCTATGCTGGCAGTTAGCACCTCTGACAGTACGTAGGCAACTGTGAGTCAAATTCTTAAAACCACCCCAATACAGACATCATTAGCAAAAAAACATGACAATATGTTTGGACGACACTTTGCAGCGAACACAGCATGTCACACTGGCAAAAAACACTAACATTATTTTGAACCAAGATTTAACGTGACAAGAGCATATGTATTTCTCTCACAAACCTTGTGTATTGGACAGGAAGAGATTCCTCAAACTATACCTATAAAGCTTACACAAATCTCAATGTAGGCAACGAAAGGCATATGCTTCACCACTAGGGCATGTTAATACTATAACCGGTTGTATGCCGTTGTCATGTCATTTATCGTCAATCTTATATCCATCATGTATAATAGTTACTGTAAATAGATACCATTTTGTTAATGTTTGGTCCACCTCCTCTCTAACGAAGTTTTTGGAGCCCAGGGTGAAGCTGGTTGTTAATCTACGACCCGCTTCTTTTCTCTCTCTTCTTCTCACTCCCCCAACTCAGCATATATACAATATTTAAATCCTTATAGCATACTTACATCACCTTATTTTATTATTTACCTGGGTTGTACGTATGGGTGGATCTAGGGGGGTTCCATGGGTGCGGGAAAATATCTGGTGCACTGATGCTTGTGGTGCTTCCAGTGCACCGGACCTCCATAGTACATTTTAGAATGTTCCAAAAAATGTGAAAGAAACTGAGCTCATTCACACAACATCAATGTGGCAAACATTGCTCGAGATACCAAAATGTTTTGAATTTTGATTCGAAATTTTGCAACAACAAACACTGATGTTGTGCGAATTTGCTCAATTTTTCCACATTTTTGGA
>NC_041392.1:554181346-554185940 GCF_002162155.2 Triticum dicoccoides | reverse complement strand
TGTATCAAAGTACAGTTCAATCATGAGTCACTATTGAGTTAGCTAATACAAAAGTGTAGACATTAGACATGGACTTACTGACATACTAGAAATCAACTCTCCGATCCTTCTTGCTTATAAAATCTGCAATGGCATCTTCATGGCTGTAGTTCTCCAAAATTCCACCCTCTATGTGTACTAACAAGTTATTAGCCAGATTCTCATCTTCCATCTTATTGCGCAATCTTGTCTTAATGATCTTCATACTAGAAAATGCGCGTTCAGCACTGGCTGTAGAAACTGGAAGGGTAATGAGCAACCGAAGTAATCTGTCAATCAAATTGTAGACGGTGTGTCTTCCTATCTCCACAAGGCATCGACATAGATCAATTAAGGTAGATATGTTTTTCAAATCATCATCCTTGGAAGCATGTGAAACAAAGTGCTTAAGTTGCTGTTGTAATCCATAAATATCTTGGGGAAAATCTGCTGGGTAGTACTTTTTCACCATCTCACATATATCACTAGCTTTGAATCCTCTGAATTTGTTTGTAGGAGTCAAGGTGGCGCTAATGGTTAGAAGATCCATTACCTTATCATTGAATCTTCGATTTAATTCAAATAGTTGAGTGTCAAGTGTTGAAAAGAAAATTTCCACTCGAAAGTAATGCTCCTTGGTGAACTGATCAGGTTGACGACGAGCACGACCACCACGCATGATGTATGTTTCCTCAAAGTCTGGAATGTCAATGGAATGGTTTAGACAAAATTCAACAACCGTAGTAATAAATACTTGGTAGCCATCATCTGATCTCAACTCCTGAAGACATTGTTTTGTTGAGGAAACTAGGCAGACAACATTCACAATATCTTGTGATTTCTTTTGTAAAGCTTGGCCAAGCAATTCTGTTATTTCAAAGATTTCCTTCATTAAACATAAGATAAAAATGAACTCAAATGAGGACAAGTAGCCAAAAGAAGTGTCTGCATCTGCACGAATTGAGCCAATTGATCCATCGGCGGCTATATCTTGGATAACTGAACAAACTGGACCGAACATCTTCATAAGGCTATAAACTGAACCAAAATGAGAACCCCACCTTGTGTCTCCTGGTCGCTTAAGTGAACGGATTTGATTTGCCCCTTGACCTGTCTCGATGCTAGCATTAGAGATTCCATTTTCTAGTTCAACTAGTTGGGCAAGATGAAGCTCGTCATGGCGCTTTGAAGATGAGTCAACCGTGTTTATGATAAATATCAATTTCTGAAAGAACTGGGAGATAGGAACCACTTCTTTAGATGCATCAACTAGAGCAAGTTGCAAGCGATGGGCATAACAATGGACATAATAAGCATATGGGCATTCTTGGAGGAAAAGAGCTTGCAATCCATTTAACTCGCCTCTCATGTTACTAGCGCCGTCATAACCTTGTTCTCGAAGGTTCTAAATATCAAAACCGTTGTTTGACAAAACAAAGCTCAACTCATTTTTCGGTGTCAAAGACCTCGTGTTTGCTACATGTATCAAATCAAAGAATCTCTCTTGCAAAATACCACCTTTATCAGCAAACCTAAGAACCAACGCCATTTGCTCTCTCTTTGATGCATCACATGTTTCATCCACTAAAATAGAATACTTATAATCTCCAACTTCCTCACGAATATGCTTGCTGATTTTAGATGCAAATATACTCAAGATCTCATTCTGGATATCATGTGATGTGTATTTTGCGCCGTATGGAGCATTTCCCAACACAACTTTGGCAATCTCAAGATTAAATTCTGCAAGAAGCTTCACCATTTCAAGAAAGTTTCCTTGATTCTTTGACTGTGGTCTCTCATCATGCCCTCTAAAAGCACAAGCTTGGAATGCAAGCCACTTAACAACCGCAATTGAGACTTTCAGCCGCAAACGGTTTCTTTCCACCTTCTCCTTGTCCCTCACAGCCATAACGTTCTCTATGTGGCATGGTTGTTTCATTAAGGTATGACCAATAGTGACTGCATTGTTGTGTGGTGAGCATGGTCCAGATCCTATGTGGGTCAAGAATGCACAATGTTTCCCACAAACCCTCTTCCAACTGTGAAATCCATGTACCGTGAAGACATGAGAACCACCTAGTGTATTCTCTTTGTTATTGGAGACAAAGCAATATAGACAATACACACAACTTTTCTCCTCTGAATACTCTAGCCATGACGGAAAATCATCAAACCAACTATATTGGAAGCGGCGTTGATGCCCTGGTTCACCAGAAGGTTTATAGTTCTCTAGGCGGGGTTGCATAGGACCTAACATCAAATATGCTCTCCTCATGATATCTCTCTGGTCTGGTGGATATTGCCAAATTTGAGGGCGCAATCCAAGATCCCGCTGCAAGAACTCAATACCCCGGAATGTAACAACTTCATTTGTTCGAACTCCTCCATCTTGGTTATGTTGTTGTTCAGGTTGTTGCTGTTCCAATTCAAGCAAGGGAAATACTTGGTCTTCCTCAACTTCAATTATATCATCTCTTTTCCTTTTAAACACCAAATCAATTCTTTTCTGAGTCCGATTTTCCTTGCCCATGACTACCTCTGCCTGCCTGCTGCCTCTGTTGTATTTGCACAAGATCAGTCTATTAGTTATCACTAGCACTAGCAGTAGCAGACTTCATCAATCGATGTATGGAACTGAACAAGATCAGACTATTGCTTTGCTTATCAAATTAGGAATTTGGGGGAATATTATTACTTGCCCGCGTTGGCGCGTTGCCCTGCTGGTTGGTGCTGGCAGGGGGTTGGAGCAGAACAGCCGGGGATTGGAGGAGAACAGCCGTAAGATTCCGGCGGGCGTCGCCGCGGCCAGGGGCGAAGGCGCGAGGGAGCAGGGCAGGGGCGAGGCGGCGAGGGCTAGGCGAGATCCCGCGGGGCGCGGGCGTCTCCGGCGGTTGCTCCGCGAGACAGCGGGCGACAAGCTCCGGTGCACAGTGGTGCTCCCTGTGCACGGCGGCTACATCCTGAGAACCTCGCTGAGAGGATGGGGAATCGGAGGATGCGTGTCAGCGTGTGCCTGTGCATGCGTGCATGAGACGAGAGGATGGGGATGATGTGTCTGTTCGTGGGCTGGGCTAAGATGACATGTAGCCATGTATGTAAATTTTTTTTTGTTAAATTCCTGGGAGGGCCATGGCCCGGTTTAGCCCCTACAGAGCTCTGCCCCTGCCATACATAATAGTGATGTGATTAGCCGAAAACCATAACTTTACAAAATAGTGCACTTTCCACCACGTCGAAAAAGTGTCAGTGGCAAAATACATTGAACCGTTTTTTGAACAGAATTTGACGTGGAAAAGCACGCACGTGGATGGCGTGATGCCTAACGGCCGTTAACGGCAGCCCGACTGGCGCGGTCGGGATGCTTTTCCCTACATAGAAATAGCTGGTGACACGAAGTCATTTAGCTCACTCTCTCTCTCCCAACTCGCTCCCTCACTCAAGCTCACGCACCTCTCCACCTCTCTCGCCTTTGCGCCGGCACCGGTCAACCTCACCGCTGGCTCGCAATGTCTTCTTGGAAAGACAGGGAGGAGAGCAGCGAGGAGGAATTGAGCTACGCCGGCATGGTCATGGATCTGTGGGTAAGATTCCCCACTGGTTTGGGTTTATGTTAGGGTTATTGTTTGGGTTTGGGTTTGGGTTTGGGGATTTTCCATTTCATATATGATTTAAGCTACGTTGATGCTTCTTGTCAAAGCAGAAAACTTAGAGACCACCATTGATGCTTCCTTGTGTGGCTTGCCAGCTGATCCGACCATCAAATGCAAGCTTCACCACCAGTTTAGAGCCCAAAAAATATGTTGCACTTGATGGCATAGACACTGGGAGGAGATTTTATGGTTGTGGTAAGCAGCTGATTTGTCATTGCCTTCCTGTTTAAGCACATTGGTGTGCAACTGAATTAGTTTAATATCAGTGTTTATTGATCTTTGTATTGTTGACTGAATTTAGTATTGTATTGAATCTTGTAGTTGCTGACTTGCAAAGTAGTTAACTGAATTTGGTATTGTACCGAATCTTGTAGTTACTATCTTGCAAAGTAGTTAACTGAATTTAGCACTGTACTAAATCTTGGAGTTGCTAACTTGCAATGTATTTACGAACCAACAGGAGACTCACGCAAGAAATGTCAACAGTGCTTGCACGCGCGCACAACAAATACTTGCACCCAACACGGGCGAGAGGGTTGTCACTGTCGAGAATCGTTGCATGGAAAACAAAAAAAATTCTATGCACACGCAATGATCTATCCATGGAGATGCATAGCAACGATGGGGAGAGTGTGTCTACGTACCCTCATAGACCGTAAGCGGAAGTGTTTCTTAACGCGGTTGATGTAGTCGAACTTCTTCGCGCTTCAATCGATCAAGTACCAATCGCACGGCACCTTCGCGTTATGCACACGTTCAGCTCGATGACGTCCATCGCCTTCTCGATCCAGCAAGATGTCGAGGTGGTAGATGAGTTGTGTCAACATGATGGCGTGGTAACGGTGATGGTGAAGTGATCCTCGCAGGGCTTCACCTAAGCAGTACGAAAATATGGCGCGGGAGTAAATGGTGGAGGGGGGCGC
>NC_041392.1:554161170-554181080 GCF_002162155.2 Triticum dicoccoides | reverse complement strand
AGGCTGCCAGGAGGCGCCCAAGTAGGCTGAATCCTACTTGGGGCCTCCCCTTTGGCCGCGCCTCCCTTGCCATATTTGTCGGAGGGGGAAGGAAAGAGGAGGGAGGAGGGAAGGAAGGGGGAGGCCGAATCCCCCCTTTCCTTCCCCTTCCCCTCTTTCCTTCTCCTCCTGGTTCGGCCCATATGGGGGGCGCACCAGCCCCTTGTGGCTGGTGGGTTTCCCCTCTTGGCCCATAAGGCCCATATCTTTTGCCGGGGTGCCCGAAACCCTTTCCGGTGACCCGATATGTACTAGGTACCCTCCGGAACACTTTTGGTGTCCGAATACCATCATCCTATATATACATCTTTACCTATCGGCCATTTCGAGACTCCTCGTCATGTCTGTGATCTCATCCAGGACTCCGAACAACATTCGGTCACCAAATCACATAACTCATATAATGTTATATCATCATCGAACGTTAAGCGTGCGGACCCTACGGGTTCGAGAACTATGTAGACATGACCGAGACACCTCTCCAGTCAATAACCAATAGAGGAACCTGGATGACCATATTGGCTCCTACATATTCTACGCAGATATTTATCGGTCGAACCGTTATGACAACATACGTAATTCCCTTTGTCCATCGGTATGTTACTTGCCCGAGATTCGATCGACGGTATATTTATACCTAGTTCAATCTCGTTACCGGCAAGTCTCTTTACTAGTTCCGTAATACATCACCTCGTGACTAACTCCCTAGTCATTTGCTTGCAAACTTATGATGTGTATTACCGAGAGGGCCCAGAGATACCTCTCCGATACTCGGAGTGAAAAAAATCCCAATCTCGATATGTGCCAACTCAACAAACACCTTCGGAGATACCTGTAGAGTATTTTTATAATCACTCAGGTACGATGTGATGTTTGATAGCACACAAGGTATTCCTCCGGTATCTGGGAGTTGCATAATTTCATAGTCGAAGGAATATGTATTTGACATAAAGAAAGCAATAGCAATAAAACTGAATGATCATAATGCTAAGCTAATGGATGGGTATTTTCCATCACATCATTCTCCTAACGATGTGATCCCGTTATCAAATGACAAATCATGTCCATGGTTAGGAAACCTTAACCATCTTTGATCAACAAGCTAGTCAAGTAGAGGCTCACTAGGGACACGGTGTTTGTTTATGTATTTAGGTTTTTGATCAATACAATTCTAGCATGAATAATAAACCTTTATCATGAATAAGGAAATATAAAATAACAACTTTATTATTGCCTCTAGGGCATATTTCCTTTAGTATCCCACTTGCACTAGAGTCAATAATCTGGATTACATTGCAATAAATCTAACACCCATGGAGTCTTGGTGTTGATCATGTTTTGCTCACGGAAGAGGCTTAGTCATCGGGTCTGCTACATTCAGATCCGTATGTATTTTGCAAATCTCTATGTCTCCCTCCTTGACTTGTTCACGGATGGAGTTGAAGCGTCTCTTGATGTGTTTGGTTCTCTTGTGAAATCTGGATTCCTTTGCCAAGGCAATCACTCCAGTATTGTCACAAAAGTTGTTCATTGGACCCGATGCGCTAGGTATTACAACTAGATCGGATATGAACTCCTTCATCCAGACTCCTTCATTTGCTGCTTCCGAAGCAGCTATGTACTCCGCTTCACACGTAGATCCCGCCACGACGCTCTACTTGGAACTGCACCAACTGACAGCTCCACCATTTAATATAAATACGTATCCGGTTTGTGACTTAGAGTCATCCGGATCAGTGTCAAAGCTAGCATGGATGTAACCATTTACGACGAGCTCTTTGTCACTAACATAAACGAGAAACATATCCTTGTTCCTTTTCAGGTACTTTAGGATGTTCTTGACCGCTGTCCAATGATCCACTCCTGGATTACTTTGGTACCTCCCTGCCAGACTTATGGCAAGGCACACATCAGGTCTGGTACACATCATAACATACATGATAGAACCTATGGTTGAGGCATAGGGAATGACTTTCTCTCTCTATCTTCTGTAGTGGTCGGGCTTTGAGTCTGACTCAACTTCACACCTTGCAACACAGGCAAGGACCCTTTCTTTGACTGATCCATTTTGAACTTCTTCAAAACTTTGTCAAGGTATGTGCTTTGTAAAAGTCCTATTAAGCGTCTTGATCTATCTCTATAGATCTTGATGCCCAATATATAAGCAGCTTCACCAAGGTCTTTCATTGAAAACTCTTATTCAAGTATCCTTTTATGCTATCCAGAAATTCTACATCATTTCCAATCACCAATGTGTCATCTACATATAATATTAGAAATGCTATAGAGCTCCCACTCACTTTCTTGTAAATACAGATTCAATAGGATTAGTTCTGACCACCACGGCACCACACACGGTCGTTCGTCGATCACCGAACTGGCACCTCTCCAACCTTCATGTAGATGCAATGGTGACGCAGGAAACTCGTTGATAGTAGAGAGGCAACATAGATGAGAGGTTGAAATCGAGAGCACATAAACACGGTCACGACCCACAAAACAAGTTTTGATTGATGTCATCCTTATTTGAACAACTTGTCTATCTGTTGTTGTAGATCAAATCCATAAAATTATCCTAAATTGGTACTCACTCTCCACAAAAGCGAGGTTATTTCTGATTAGAACTACTTTAACTACCAATGTGAATGGAATGGATTGTTGGTTAAAACCATAAAACAGTAAAATTATGTTTATGAGCCAGGTATAATTCATTCGAGCTCACTTATCTATGTACAACACATATGAGGTCAAAGTTCTTTTTCATCAATGTGTGGCCTCTTTGATTCAAATGAATTCCGGAGGATTCTAATCCTTAGGATTTTCCCCAACATTGATTATTTGATTTATAGGATTACAACTCATAAGATTTTTCCTTCTATGCGATTAGTTTGGAGCAGTTTTCGTAGAAAATTTTTCATTCACTCCAACCTCTTGTATAGAATCATATGTTGTTCCTGTGTGCAATCAAACGCTCATACTAATCTCATAATAATCCTGTAGGAATGACAATGGCATGCCACTCTATTTTTTTCATTCCAGCGATCAAAGAGGCTGTCTCGAAGTATGAGTGAATTAATATAAGGGGTGTCTACCAACAAGTGCTTTGTATGTCATTAGTGTGAATCACATTTCAAATATTTAAATCAACATCCAACCGTACACATCTCCAGCTCCAAGTCACTCCATACATAACCTACAAGGTAAAAATTGCATTTTCCAAACATTTTTTGTGAATGCACTAAAGTTTGGTCGATGCATGGGTAGGAGGTTACCCTCTTCTTGAAAAAAGAAATGGCATGTCATTAATGTTATTGCACATAGATTTAAGTATATCAGATTTTAGGACGTTCTTAGGGTATTTCTAAATTTTCAAGTAACAAAGAATAAAAAAAAAATACAATTTGGAGTGAATGCCGAAACAATCTTCCCGCTACCATGCCAAAAATAGCAATAGTTATATACTCCCTTGGTACACAAATACAAAACAATCTACATACAGTTTGAAATGGGTGAACAAACACACTAAAATGTATCTATATACATCCAATTCAAAAGAAGTTACTCCCTCCGTTCCCTTATACTCCCTCCGTTTCTTTTTATTTTGCATATAAGATTTGGTCAAAGTCAAACTTTGTAAAGTTTGACTAGCTTTGTAAAAAAAGTATCAACATTCACACTATGAAATCAATATTATTAGATGCATCATGAAATTAATTTTCATAACATATAACTTTTGTATTGTAGATGTTGATATTTTTTCTATAAAGTTAGTCAAACTTTAGAAATTTTGACTTTGACCAAATCTTATATGCAGACTAAAAGAAATGGAGGAAGTACAAGGTCACTTCGTTTTTCATGTCAAACTTTGACTTATAATTTTGGTCAACAAAATATGAATTATATGTCATAAAAATATATCATCGGAAAGTTATTTGAAATGTGCATCTAATGCCATACTTTTTGTGGCATATAACTCACTTTTTGTTATTGAAATTAATGGTCAAAGTTAGATATAAAAATTGAATGGAGAGAGTAGACCATTTTATATTTGTGAACGGAGGGACTAGCACCTATGGATTGTTTTCTTACGTACTAAGGGCATATATAATAATGTTGGAATTTAGTTTATTTTGGGCAGCCCAATAACTATTTCAGAAATTCCTAATAAATCCTAAAGGCCCATTTAGCCCATTTGTGCAAGACAAGGGATACTACTAAAGTTTAGTCTCACATTGCTAGTTTAGTGGGAGTTGGACCTCCTTATAAGGAAGGTTCTTTCCCCACTTGTACGAGCATGAGAACAAGAGGGATATCCACGTGCGCTCCTCCTTCGCCGCCCGCCTCGCCACGCCACCTTGTCATGACGCGCCTAGCATGCACGACGGGTATACGAAAAGTCACATGGGAGTTGAAACGTTTTCTGTAGTGAACACTGAATTCGAGCGGCGCGCCCCTTCGGCCGCCGCCTGTTCGCTTCGTCTCCCTTCGTTACTTCACCTCCTGCCGCAGCCTCTTCGCGTCCTTCTCCTATGCCTATATATGAGAGGTCGCTCCTCTCCAGAGAGACACAACAGAAGCTCATCTTCCTCTCGTCACAAAGTTCCGACCACTGCGCTGCTGCTACGTTCTTCCCCATCCCGTCTTGCGGCATGCACCGCAGGTCGGGACAGTAGGCCTCCGAAACCGCACCTTTTGAGTCCTGTGCGGGAGAATGGTGATAAGGTTTTTGGGGAGCGCTCAGCGCGACTACTGGCTGCTTCATCACGGATGATCCGGTCGCCGACGACTTCTTCCCCGACGTCCACGACCTCCTTGACGACATGGCAGGCGAGGACACCGACCCCAAGTCCAGCGCTTCTGCTGCTGCTGTCCCGTACGTGTTCTTGTCTTTCCTGTTAAAGGTTCTGTCGTAGTTCCTTGCTCTAGTCCTTGTCCTACACATGATAGGTTCTACTTCATATATGCTACTTGCTATATTGTCCGCTTTAGATATGATAGGCTGCGGTTCATATATGCAGAAGCTATTTACCTTCTCTCTGTCAGAACGCATGACTTGTTTTATCTCTACTATATTAGTCATGCTTTATCTAGTATTTCTGTTAATAAAAGCATTTGGTAAATTGCTCATATTTCCAACAATCCAAAAACCTTATTATAGGCAATTTACCCCAAGTGGTTTTGCTGCTTCCATGAGACCTCCTATGTTTGAGGGTATCCACTATAAGAGGTGGCGCGTGAGAGCAGTCTTATGGTTTCAAACCATGAGTTGCTATGACGCCACTCTCGGCAAACCTGAAGGAGAGCTTGATGCTCAACAGGCACAAGCTTTTCAGAAAATGGATACTCTGTTTAAGGCTGCTCTCTTGAGTGTTCTTGGTGAGAATATAGTTGATGCTTATGCGTCAATTAATAATGAAAAAGATACGTGGGATGCACTCGAGGCCAAGTTTGGGGTCTCGGATGCTGGCACTGAGCTGTACATCATGGAGCAATTCTATGATTACAGGATGACTGAAGAGCGCTCCGTGGTTGAGCAAGCTCATGAGATATAGTCATTTGCTAGAGAACTTGAGCACTTCAGTTGTATGCTACCGGACAAGTTTGTTGCCGGAGGTATCATCACTAAGCTTCCTCCTTCATGGAGGAACTTTGCTACCTTGCTGAAGCATAAGAAGCAGGAGTTTTCCGTCCCGGATCTCATCGGCACTCTCGATGTGGAAGAAAAGGCGAGAGCAAAGGACACACGTGCTCGAGGTATTGAGAGAGGATCTAGTGCCAATGTGGTACAGAAGCAGAACTTCCAGCCCAACAAGTTCAAGAACAAGGGCAAGTTTGATGGAAAAGCAAAGTTTGATGGGAAGAACAAGGGTGTGCAACACACGAACTTCAAGAAGAAGAATGGCAAGAAGAAATGTGCTTGTCATGTGTGTGGGGATCCTGATCATTGGGCTCCTAGTTGCCCTAATCGCTATGACAAGCGTCATCCTGGGAAAGGCGGCAAGACCGTTAATGTTGTCATTGGAGACACTGACATGAAGGATGCTGGGTATGGTATATTTCCCACTATTCTTTCAGTATGTCATTCTCCTGACTGGTTGATTGACACGGGTGCTAATGTGCATGTATGCGGTGATATTTCCATGTTTTCGTCTTATCAGACCGCAGGGACTTCAACCGTGCTGATGGGCAACGGTTCAAGTGCTTCTGTTCGTGGTGTTGGTACGGTCGATCTGAAGTTTACTTCAGGGAAGATCGTGCGGCTGAAGAACGTGCATTATGTCCCCTCCGTCAATAAAAATCTTGTTAGCGGATCTCTTCTGTGTAGAGATGGCTACAAGCTTGTCTTTGAGTCGAATAAATTTGTAATATCCAAGTATGGAACCTTTGTTGGTAAAGGCTATGAGTCAGGAGGCTTGTTTCGTTTATCCTTATCAGACGTTTGCAATAAAGTTGTTAATCATATTTGCAACAATAGTGAATCCAATGTGTGGCATTCACGTCTTTGTCATGTTAACTTCGGTTGCATGTCGCGACTAGCGAAGTTGAACTTAATCCCTAGTTTCACCACCGTCAAGGGATCTAAGTGTTAAGTGTGTGTGCAAGCTAAACAACCTCGTAAGTCTCACACGACTGCGGAAATAAGAAATCTTGCACCACTAGAGCTCATACATTCAGATCTATGTGAAATGAATCGTGTGTTGACAAAAGGTGGAAAGAAATATTTCATGACGTTAATTGATGACTCCACTAGATACTGCCGTGTGTATCTTCTGAAATCTAAGGATGAGGCTTTGAACTTTTTCAAGATCTATAAAGCTGAAGTGGAAAACCAACTTGATCGAAAAATCAAGAGGCTTAGGTCCGACCATGGTGGAGAGTATTTTTCCAATGAATTTGATGCTTTTTGTGCGGAACATGGTATAATCCATGAGAGGACGCCTCCCTATTCACCTCAGTCAAACGGGGTGGCCGAAAGAAAGAACCATACTCTAACTGATTTGGTTAACGCCATGTTAGACACATCGGGTCTCTCCAAGGCATGGTGGGGGGAGGCGATATTGACAGCATGTCATGTCCTGAACCGAGTCCCCACAAAGAACAAAGAGATAACTCCATTCGAGGAATGGGAGAAGAAAAAGTTAAAACTCTCTTATCTGCGAACATAGGGTTGTTTGGTGAAAGTCAATGCTCCAATTTCAAAGAAGCGGAAGCTTGGACCAAAGACCGTGGATTGTGTTTTCCTGGGATATGCTTTTCATAGCATTGGCTATAGATTCTTGGTTGTAAAATCTGAGGTACCTGACATGCATGTCGGTACGATCATGGAGTCGAATGATGCGACTTTATTTGAAGATATCTTTCCCATGAAGGATATGGCTACCTCATCTAATCAGGAGATGCCTAGTTCATCAAATCAGGAACCAGTTACAATTACCGAACCTACAGTTTCGATGGAATACTTTGAAAGTCCTGTGGAGGAGAACAAGGAAGTTCCTATTAGGAGCAAGAGACAGAGGACTGCAAAGTCCTTTGGTGATGATTTTCTTGTGTACCTCATAGATGACACTCCCAGTTCTATTTCAGAGGCCTATGCATCTGAAGATGCTGACTACTGGAAGGAAGCGGTTCGTAGCGAGATGGATTCCATCTTGGCGAATGAAACTTGGGAGATAACTGATCGTCCTTATGGGTGCAAACCTATAGGATGCAAATGTGTATTCAAGAAGAAGCTTAGGCCTGATGGTACTATTGAAAAGTACAAGGCTCGGCTCGTGGCTAAGGGTTATACCCAAAAGGAAGGTGAAGACTTCTTTGATACTTACTCACCCGTGGCTCGACTGACCACTATTCGAGTTCTACTTTCACTAGCTGCCTCGCATGGTCTTCTCGTTCATCAAATGGATGTTAAGACTACTTTCCTAAATGGAGAGTTGGACGAGTAAATTTATATGGAACAACCAGATGGGTTTGTACTAGATGGTCAGGAAGGGAAAGTGTGCAAGTTGCTGAAGTCTTTGTACGGACTTAAGCAAGCACCCAAACAGTGGCATGAGAAGTTTGAAAGAACTTTAACAGCTGCAGGCTTTGTTGTGAACGAAGCTGACAAATGTGTGTACTATCGCCATGGTGGGGGCGAGGGAGTTATCCTGTGCTTGTATGTTGATGACATACTGATTTTCGGAACCAATCTGAATGTTATTAAGGAGATCAAGGATTTCCTATCTCGTTGTTTTGAGATGAAGGATTTAGGAGTGGCTGATGTCATTCTGAACATCAAGTTGTTGAGAGACGATGATGGTGGGATTACATTGCTTCAATTTCACTATGTGGAAAAGATCTTGAGTCGCTTTGGCTATAGTGACTGCAAGCCCTCTCCAACACCATATGATGCTAGTGTGTTGCTTCGAAAGAATCGAAGAATTGCTAGAGACCAATTGAAGTATTCTCAGATTATTGGCTCGCTTATGTACTTAGCCAGTGCTACAAGACCTGGCATCTCTTTTGCTGTTAGCAAACTGAGTCGGTTTGTTTCAAAACCAGAAGATGTGCATTGGAAAGCTCTAGAAAGAGTTTTGCGTTATTTGAAAGGCACTGCAAATTATGGAATTCACTACACCGGGCATCCAAAGGTGCTTGAAGGGTATAGTGACTCAAACTGGATCTCAGATGCTGATGAGATAAAGGCCACGAGCGGTTATGTATTCACTCATGGAGGTGGCGCTGTTTTTTGGAAGTCTTGCAAGCAGACCATCTTAACGAGGTCAACAATGGAAGCAGAACTCACAACACTAGATACAGCTACGGTTGAAGCAGATTGGCTTCGCCGGCTCTTGAATGACTTGTCGGTTGTTGAGAAACCTGTACCGGGTGTCCTTATGAACTGCGACAATCAAACTGTGATCACAGAAGTGAGCAGCTCAAAGGATAACATGAAGTCATCAAGACACGTTCAGAGAAGGTTAAAGTTTGTTAGGAAAATGAAAAACTCCGGAGTTATTGCGTTGGATTATATCCAAACGTCTAAAATCTGGCAGATCCTTTTACCAAGGGTCTATCACGTAATGTGATAGATAATGCATCGAGGGAGATGGGTATGAGACCCACAATATGAGTTGTTCACAGTGGTAACCTATTCTTTGTGATCGGAGATCCCGTGAATTAGATGTGGAAGACAAGCTGTTGGTCAACTGAGAGGAGTGTATCCTTACTATTCACAATACCACTCCATGAAGATGCAGTACTCTCCTAATCTGCATGGCAGGTTGATGTATATCTTAATGTGTTCTAAGTGGCTTATTTAAGCAGAGATGTTATCCTGCAGAACATCTTTTGAAGAACACACCTATATGAGTCTGATTGTCAAACGTCGCAATCTATGATAGTAGGGTTCTCTCTAGTAAACTCATGAAAGGTCACGGAGTATGACGCATAAGCTCCACCCGCGCGGAAGATCCACGGTAGCCACGTATCGGTCAAGGCTTTATGTGAATCTAGATTCGCAGAAAACTTGCAGTTCAAGGCCCAGTCCACTGTTCACGTTGCTTACTAGTGTAGCATAGAGTTCTAGGTGGAAGTTCAACTTAACAGTCTCCACTGCAGTACCGCTATATAAAACAGTGTTTTGAAATCAAAGGCAAATTTCTGTGTGTCTCTGGGATCTGGTGGGGGATTGCTGGAATTTAGTCTATTTTGGGCAGCCCAATAACTATTTCAGAAATTCCTAATAAATGCTAGAGGCCCACTTAGCCCATTTGTGCAAGGCAAGGGATACTACTAAAGTTTAGTCCCACATTGCTAGTTTAGTGGGAGTTGGACCTCCTTATAAGGAAGGTTCTTTCCCCACTTGTACGAGCATGAGAACAAGAGGGATATCCACGCGCGCTCCTCCTCCGCCGCCTGCCTCGCCACGCCACGCCACGCCTTGTCACGACGCGCGGCGGGTTGCGGGTTGCGGGAATGAGCCGAAACGATATCTAAATTTTTGCCACGCACGTTGGGTATACGAAAGGTCACGTGAGAGTTGAAACGTTTTCTGTAGTGGACACTGAATTCGATCGGCGCGCCTCTTCGGCCGCCGCTTGTTCGCTTCGTCTCCCTTCGTTACTTCACCTCCTGCCGCAGCCTCTTCGCGTCCTTCTCATGTGCCTATATAAAAGAGGTCGCTCCTCTCCAGAGAGACACAACAGAAGCTCATCTTCCTCTCGCCACAAAGTTCCAACCACTGCGCTGCTGCTACGTTCTTCCCCATCCCGTCTTGCGGCATGCACCGCAGGTCGGGAAAGTAGGCCTCTGAAACCGCACCTTTTGAGTCCTGTACGGGAGAATGGTGATAAGGTTTTTGGGGAGCGCTCAGCGCGACTACTGGCTGCTTCATCACGGACGATCCGGTCGCCGACGACTTCTTCCCCGACGTCCACGACCTCCTCGACGACATGGCAGGCAAGGACACCGACCCCAAGTCCAGCGCTTCTGCTGCTGCTGTCCCGTACGTGTTCTTGTCTTTCCTATTAAAGATTCTGTCGCGGTTCCTTATTCTAGTCCTTGTCCTACACATGATAGGTTCTACTTCATATATGGTACTTGCTATACTTGTCTGCTTTAGATATGCTAGGCTACGGTTCATATATGCAGAAGCTATTTACCTTCTCTCTGTCGGAACACATGACTTGTTTTATCTCTACTATATTAGTCATGATTTATCTATTATTTCTGTTAATAAAATCATTTGATAAATTGCTCATATTTCCAACAAATAATACTATCTCACAAGTGTAATGTAGGATACATATTGAACTGGAGGAGAGATAAACAATAATAAAATGTTCGTCTTCTTTTAGTTAAGAGGTGGTCTCTTATCAAAATAAGCATCACGACGTATTTAGGGATATTTAGTTACCAGAGATAAACTAAAAAATAATTCATTGTGCATTTTTTTATTGTCTTCTCTATATTACACCCATGGAGTACATGGCAGGCTTAGGATGAGACCACTCTACATGCCCAGATGCCCTAATCTGAAGACTTGTCATCTTCTCCATTAATTCTACCTTTGAATTTCCCTACTCCACCTAATCTCGTAAGCCCATTCCTTAAGAAATCGTCCGTAGCATTTCACTCAAAATAATGAGACACGAACCATCTAACCCAACTAATGGCCACTTGAATTACCGTTGTGCATTCGCATTCGTGGGAGAATAAAACGTAAATTAGTCATCAACCGGAACATGCAACTTCCAACCTTTTCTTGAAAAAAAAAGGTTGTGGAGATCGACCGCCCGATCGAGGTGGCAAAACAGGGTGGTTGGTTCCTATAAATGCCCTTGGCGCCGCGCGGTGTCACTCCACGCAAACTTAGCCGCTGACGACGAGTTAGGTAACCACTTAACTGGCACAACACAAACTCCATGGGTGTCTTCGCCGTGACCAAGGTGTCCGAGGGCCCCGTCCGGCCATCCGCCGCGACGCCGTCGGAGACGCTGCCACTCGCGTGGGTTGACCGGTATCCGACGCACCGCGGCCTCGTCGAGTCCGTGCACGTGTACCGCGACGCCGTGCCCGAGACGGTGGACGCCGGCGCGGAAGGGAAGAAGAGGAAGCCCCCGGCGGCCGTCGTGCGCGGCGCGCTCGCGGACGCGCTGGTGCACTATTACCCTTTCGCGGGTCGGATCGTGGAAGGCGAGGACATGCGCCGCCCCGCCGTGCTGTGCTCCGCAGAGGGCGTCTACTTCGTCGAGGCCACCGCGAACTGCACGCTCGCCGACGTCAACTTCCTGGAGCGGCCGCTGCTGCTCGGCAAGGACCAGCTCGTGCCGTACCCGACGCCGGAGCTCTGGGCCGTCGAGCCGCAAAACAGCCTTGCCATGATACAGGTTCTTATTTTGTTTTTCGTGCATTGCTTCAGCTTTGTCTTCACGTTCTCGGAGGAAGCGGTTGGTCCCGACTAAGTAAATTTACTACGCCAACTCTCTTCTGTTTAGCAAAACCAAACTCGTGCTCATTTTTAATGTTGTAAACTTGTGATGAGTAGTTGCACACTTGCATTTATCATACTGTATGTTGCGTGTGTACACATGACGAACTCGTGCGCATCTTTAATGTTGTCAACTTGTGATCTCTCAGGTCACGACGTTTACCTGCGGCGGCTTCGTGATCGGCCTGCGCACCAACCACGCGGTGGCCGACGGCACGGGCGCGGCCCAGTTCCTGAACGCCGTCGGCGACCTTGCCCGGGGTCTCCCGGAGCCTCGCGTCAAGCCGGTCTGGGGGCGCGACCGCTTCCCCGACCCGGACATCAAGCCCGGCCCGCTCCCGGAGCTGCCCGTGCTGGCCCTCGAGTACATCGCGTTCGACTTCCCGGTAGCCTACATCGACAAGATCAAGTCGCAGTACTCCGAGTTCACCGGCGGCAAGCACTGCTCCGGCTTCGACATCGTCATCGCCAAGCTCTGGCAGTGCCGGACGCGGGCCATCGGTCCGGTCGTCGTCCCCGGCGCGGACGTCAAGCTCTGCTTCTTCGCCAGCGCCCGCCACGTGCTGAAGCTGGAGCCGGGATACTGGGGCAACGCCATCTTCCCGGTGAAGGTGTCGGCGCCGGCGGAGAAGATCGCCGGCTCGTCGGTGGTCGAGATTGTCGGGGTGGTCCGCGAAGCGAAGCGACGCATGGCGGAGGAGTGTCTGAGCTGGGCCGAGTGCCGCACCGGCGGCCGCGACCCGTTCCAGATGACGTTCGACTACGAGTCGGTGTACGTGTCGGACTGGAGTAAGCTGGGGTTCTCGGACGTGGACTACGGGTACGGCACGCCCATGACGGCCGGCCCGCTGGTGAACTGCGACCTCATCGCGTCGGTCATCGTCATGAAGGCGCCGGCGCCGCTCGCCGGCACGCGGCTGCTCGCGAGCTGCGTCACCAAGGAACACGCCGACGACTTCGCTGGTCTGATGAGGGAGGACCTATGAACGTACGTACGTACGTACGTGCAGCCATGCAAGCGTGCGAAATAAACTGAAGGGAATCGAGGGCACTTAATTATTATATGTTCGAGAGATGTGAGCGCTACTCTGTTTGAATGGAGCTGCCAAATGATCTGAAGGCGTCGGTCACTGTTCCATATAGTTTGTTGAATGTTTTGTTCGTGAGAGAAGTGCATATTACACCCCCAACTCTAGCCCTAGTCTAATATACACCCCTCAACTTCAATACCGTTTAAAATACACCCCTCAACTCTCAAAACCGGCTAAAATTCAACCCTCCCCTCCCTGTTGACCGTTTTTGACCCAGTTTGATCGGTTTTGACTGAGTGAACAGTAAAAATAAAAATTTAAAAAAAATTCAAAAATGTTCCAAGTTTTTTTCACGGTGTGAACAGTAAATTAAAAAAAAATCACCTTTTCAGCATGTTTGGACACCTGAGTAAATTCGAGATGTCCGTAAATTCGATTTTTTTTTTCAAAATTTCAGCTTGGCGAACAGTAAAATCGATTTTTTTTAAAATCCTTTTTTTGCATGGATGATGTTTGAGCGCGTGCTGATTTTTTTTTTCAAAATTTCAGCTTGGCAAACAGTAAAATCATTTTTTTTTAAAACCCTTTTTTTGCATGGATGATGTTGGCCCTGTGTACACTTATCGTCTTTTGGGGCCGTTATTGTATGTGCAAACAGTGTTACATCGTAATATCTCTCCTGTGTAATAATGCTGACATGAATAAAAGGGCGAGTTTGCTATTCTTTATGTGCATGAAAAAACTTTGTCTCCGTCGAATATGTGGAGCCTCCTCATCGTCCCCGGTGGAGGAGAGTCGACGGTTAACGGGTGCAGGTGGGGTGGGGTATCGACAGAAGCTGGCAGGGTTTAGAGAGACCGGCAGCAATTTAGTATTGAGGCGCCGAAGCGCACACATAGCGCCCCGACGGTGGTTCGGTCGGTGTCGGAGGGCAGGTCAACGGGCAGGGGTTGGCGAAGGAAGACCAAGACCCCACAAAATCCGTTGGAGGTAAATCAGACGGTGAACAGCACAATAAGTTCTAAGTTTTAATATTTGAAACTTACAATTTTGCATCTGAAACTTACAATTTTCTCGGTCGATCGTAGCAAATTTCAGAACTAAAACTTCTATCAATTTTTTTGGCGGTCGCAAGTACTAAGTTGTGTTTTTGTCGGTCACTCGTACTAAGTTTCAAAAGTTGAGACTTAACGGAATTTTTAAAAACTTGTCAAACATATTCAAAATTGATCTTATTTGAAAGCCCTCGTCGTAAAAAATACGAACATGAAAGCAGAACCTAATTTGAACTTTTCATTCAAAGATATGAAAGGTCGAAAATCAGAAGGCAAAAGAAAGGTGTGCGCGAGCGGCTCGGTGCCGCATTTCGTCTCCTCTTTATCCAGAGAGACAACCACTTTATGCATAAGGGCATCTTTAAAATGAACCCTCAAACGAGTATGTTGTCTGGCCGCAGTTTGTCATCCAACGCAGTCTTGCATGGATCCGCTGACGCTACCGGACGTCCATTTTCCTGTAAACTGGAGACAAACAAAATTGATCTTTGCAGAAGTTCGAACATCTGTATGCCCAAACAAAAGCCATCACACATTGTCTCTATTCTGCGTCCACTCATGATGGCTAGCGTTTAGCGGAATGCATTGCGCTAATTGTAGTGGATAGCTAGCATTTCTGCGAAAGGTAGTACTCCCTCTGTAAACTAATATAAGAGTGTTTAGATCACTATTTTAGTATTCTAAACGCTCTTATATTAGTTTACGGAGGGAGTACTTTCTAGTATATCTGCATTTGACGAAAGATGCTAATTAATATATTTTTATTATGTAAATTAGGTAGTCATTTGGCGGAAGGTGCTTTTTTATGCACTAGTTGGAACACCTTCATTCGGCTGAGGCCAAATATTTAGCACCTTCGTTTGGCGGAAGCCAAAATAATAGCTTATGCTTGGTGCTTAGTCATGACTTTTTTTCAAAACAGAACTAAAGATTGTCTCATCTATTAATTAAGCAGAAGAGAATTGCCCAGTTAATTACGAAAAATCGGGTAAAAACTGGAACAACAAAGGCCAAACCCACTCCTATAGACTGAAATACACAGGGCAAAGCCCATCCTAGTCGACGACAAGTCGACCTGCGGTCAGACAACGCAGCTCCGACTCTGACGGGGAACTTAGAAGAACAAAACCAGATACGGTTGGCGCCACGAAAGCACTATAATTAGTAGCCTTCCGTCAAACCAAAAGTTAATAATTATTTTAAAGTTAACAGAGCCGGATATTTAAAGTGTAGGGTTGGGTGACGGGCTTGTATCATTGTCCGGACACCGATGTGGATTGGCCTGCGGACAAATACGGAGTCCGTTTTAAGGTCACTGTGGGAGATGGCTTGAGAGCAACTCCCTGCAAAAGCCCGGGACCCGTAAAATTTCGGTGAGTATGCGGGCTTGATTTAATTTTTCGGTCAGAACAGAGCCCGCATACTCGCTCGGCCCGTAAATTTTTTTACCGCGGCCCGCAAACCGCACGACCCAACCACTATATTTACGGGTTCGCGGCGCGTTTGCGGGTCGAAACCCTATCCCCCCTCCCCCACCCGCCGCCGAGCTACGCAATTCCCACCCCACCCTTTCCACATTTCTCGCTGCCGGCGACCCCCTTCCGCCTCCGGCCGTTATGTGGGGCCGCATGTGGAGCTACGGACGCGGCTTCGGCAGCAGATCTGGCGGCGGCAGTGACCCCAAGCGCGAGCGGCGCGTCCGGTCGGACGGCGCGAGGAAGCGCGGGGCGAGGAAGTGGACCAACCGCGGCCTCTCGCCGCCGCCGAGCTTCCGCGTCCGCGAGACGGACGAGTACGACCATCGGCACGGCCATACCCCGTCCTCTGCCGCGTCCTTCTCCTCCGCGGCGAGATCTTCCTACGCCGGGAGCTCCTCCTCTTCCGGCGCGGGCCTTCTCCCCGTGAAGAGGGAGTGGTCGGAGGAGCCGGAGGACTTTGAGTTCGTCCCCGTCAAGCAGGAGCCCGAGGAGCTCGGCGGTCGCGGAGTCGTCGGGCTGGAGGACTTCGTCGCCGATGTCGACGCGGTTGCGGCCGCCATTGCCGAGCGGAGCGTGCGCGAGGAGGCGGAGCGCCGACGCCACCACGAGGAGCTCAAAGACCTTCAGTTCCGGCAAGTGGTCGTGGCCAACCTCGCCGCCAAGGAGAAGGACGACGAGTGGTGGCGCATCCGCGAGGAGCAGAGGGCGAAGTAAATCGACCTCGGCAGCTCCCACGAGGAGGATTGAGCTCCTCCACGGCGTCGTCCATGGTCGCGAGCTCGCCGCCGTGAGATCCCCACCCCTCTAGTACTAGTACTGATGTAGTATGTAGTATGAACTAGTGTTTGTAGTGTTTGATCATGTAAATATATGTAGTACTTGATGAACTACCCGCGCCCACGAGGTGCAATTTCTCCCGCAAAACTGTTTTTTTTTAAATTATGCAGTTTCATCTACGATTTCTGTTCGACCGCGCTCATTCTTGACCGGCAAACGAGATTTTCGTCAAATTGCAAACGCGTTTTGCGGGTCGAGATTTTGCGGGGTCTGTCAGAGTTGCTCTGAGGTTGGACCTTCCTTCTCAAGGTGAGAAGTAAAAAAAAATCAAAGGGAGCCAAGCACTCCGCTTCTTCCACTTTTATCTAGAAATAGCTATAGGTAGTCCTTCTGTAGAACCTCTAGAAAAATTCAAAAAGTTGCAAGCATGGCGCCAACAACAGCAGTCATAATGAGTAACAAAAGGTATGATATACACACAAGTATCTCACAAAATCACATTTTTTTAAAGGAAGAATTCCTCTGGCTCCTGCATGAAGCGATGCGCACAACCATTTCTTTAAACGAATAGAGTATCATGGTACAAAAATCATCTCAGATACATAAAAAAATCAAAGAAGTAAACAAATGGCCACAACCGGAAAACATATACACAATGCCTAAACACCTCTTCTATTGTTAGACCGCCATCCAAACCGATTTGTAGGTAGCTCGAGCTACCGCCTCCCATCGGTTGCACCCAAAGATCATATACTCCCTGACTTCCGCACGGTGTAGTAAAGACCACGAATGAATATTTATCCACCTAGATTTGGCATTTCCCCTACCCACATATTATTTCTTCTATCTTAATTAATAGTAGAAAGCATGCTTCGTTTGTCAAAAACAGATCGCATGTCCTAACAAAAAAAATTCAGCTTTATCGGACATCATTTCGGTACCCAAATTATGTATACATATCTTCCCTATTTTGTTCGTACACGTACCTTCCCTTTTTGGAAATTACAACTACTGCAAAGTGTGAAATGCTGCCAGCAAGCAGAAACTCACAGGGGCACGAAGGTGCGGGGGCATAGAGGTGTCAAGCCCTCCCAAGTCAACTGAATGTCTCGCGAGTCCTCAAAGTAGTTGGATCCTGCACGAGGGAACAATAAGTTTTAAGTTTCCAGTTTTGAAACTTACGATTTTGCATCTGAAACTAGCGATTTTCTCGATCACTTGTATCAAGCTGCAGAGTTTAAACTTTAAGCGATTTTTTTGTACAAAAGTTATGATTTTATCTGTCATGGGTACTAAGTTTCAAGGGTTGAATCTTAACAGATTTTTTTCAAAACTAATCAAAATGTATTTAAAATAAATCTTATTTGAAAGCCCTCGTCACGAGAAACACAAATATGAAAACATCACTTAATTTAGAATTTTTGTTCAAAAGATATGAAAGTTTTAAAATCGGAAGCCAAAAGAAAAAACACGCACGAGGAACTTGGTGCCCCTGCACCAGCTCGTGCTACAAATCCTCTCCCCTCTGCAAGCTATGTATACCGTGGCGTACCAATTACGTGATAAAATGCATGGTTGTGTGTTTGTCTTGTGTGTACCAATATTTTCAGTGTATAACAAATTAGTGCAGCTTTGCTATTCCTCAGTCGTGTGTGAACACTAGTTTTTTGTTTTCTATATCTACTGAATGCATACATAATCAAGCCTAAAGTTGCACCAAAGAGCTTTTGTTTAGAGAGACGAAGGCATTATGCCTAACTTATAAGTAAACCCAACACCCTTTGAATAAGAATTTCGTGAAAGAACAACTTTGAATAAGGACTACTAAACATCGTTAAAAGTCCACAATTTTGGTGCAAAGTAGTAATCAGGCCGGAGTTCATTTTTGGTAAAGCAACAAATGTGATGTGATGTTTGTACGTATATATTACGACTTCAGTTCCACAGTGTACAGTAGTACAAGCACTGTTCTAGGTTAATGGAGATACGGATTCACGTTGAATGCTGCACTCTGAAATTTCCATGCATACACCCTTCGCTCATTAATAACAGGCCATGACAATTCCTTGAACAGGTACTCCTTTTGTTCGAAAATACTTGTCATCTAAATGAATAAAAAGAAATATATGTAGAACTAAAATACATCTAGATATATTTTCTTTTGTTCATTTTAATGACAAGTATTTTTAGACGAACGGAGTATAATCGTAGATCTAAAAGAATATAGACCAGTTACTAGAATCAGAAACCCTGGCTGCTTACTTTCTTGAGAGACGCAAGGAGTACAGTGGTGCTTTGCACGTGTCAGGTAAAGAGGTAACCATCCCCGTTGGTCACCTGCATGTGATGCCAACCGGCATTCATTGCGAAAGATTTTCTTTTCAGCTTTTAATCAAACTTTGTTTGTCGTTGACGCTTAATTTGTGTGGCTAACAAAGAGTCGTAAATGGCTGATAGAACGTCACGTCAAACCGTCCACGAATAACGAGATAATTTGTTACCCGAAAATCATGTTTATATACAAGACTTTTACAAAAACTATACGTACTACTCACTTTGTCTAATAATATGAGATATTATGACAACAATGTATAGTTCTCTCGCCTTTTCAGATTATTGGGCTCATCTCATTTTCTTAGTTTTACCGTATTATAAGTCTTATTTTCACTTTTTTTACTACATGTTCATATTACCTAAAAAGGGTTTTCCCCCTTTTATTCCAAAGCACCAACACCGATCACAGAGCAAACGCTGGGGCGAGCAGCACAACAAGCCAAAGAAAAAGAAGAAGAAACAATGCCAACACCGGCAGCTCGACAAAGCGCGAATACCCACTACCGTTGCGCCCTCCGAAATCTACCCACCACGATCCTAGGCACCGATCCACCGCGTACCAAGCAGCACCTCCTGGAAGGAATGCGACGCCGACGACGTTGCTGCCCGGACATGTCCTATGGTTTCCCCCGGCACGCGGAGGGTAGAGGGGAATGAAGACCACCGACATCCTCCAGGGAGGAATGGTGGCACCCGTAGGCGTCACCGCATCGGAGCCGGAAGACCCGACAAGGATTTCTCCCAACTCCAAACCCCACCGCCCAACCGGATCGGAGCCAACCAGCCAGCTCGCCGCCCACCAGCATGCGCCACCGCGGTCGCAACACCACCCACACCGTCTCACTGAGATCACCACCACGAGGCCAAGAGAACGAGGAGAGGAGGCGTAGGTCGACGGGAGCAGCAGCGCCGTAGCCGCGCGGGAGGGAACCACCTCCTCCGCCGTCGTGCAGGAGGCTCGTGCCTCCGGCTCCGTCGCGGTCGCCGTCCGGACGCAGCAGCAGGGCATACCAGGCCACCCCTGGCCCGACCAGGCCCGAATCAGGCCCGCTAAGCCCCACCGACCACGCTGCAGCAGGGCGGCGCCAGCACCGCCAGCTCCCCCGCCTCCTGGAAGCCACGCCGCCGACCCGCCTCGCCGTCGGCCCGCCCGGACCCAGATGGGCCCGAAGGGCCCAGATCTGGGCCGAGCGGGCGACGCCTGGCCGCGCCGCCGCGCCATCCC
>NC_041392.1:554133529-554160345 GCF_002162155.2 Triticum dicoccoides | reverse complement strand
TGGCGCCGCCGCCGTCCAGCCGATCTCCCGCGCCGCGTCAGGAAGCCCCGCCGCCACGCCGGACCGCCGCCTCGGGAGCACCCCTCGGCGCCCTCCGCCCGCGCCGGAGAGCAACCGAGAGGGGAATGGCCGGGGGCTGCCGCCACCAGTGTCGCCCGGGCCAGGCCCGGCGGCGAACGCCGGCGACGGCGGCGAGGAGGGGGAGTGAGGAAGAGCTGGCGGAGGAGGAACCAGGGCGCGGTCGGTCGCCCGCGGGGGCGACGCGGTCGCGAGAGCCCGTGTTACAGTCGTCTATCCAACTTGCCTTCTCGACTCCATGTTCATATTCCAAGATGCATTAAATTGATGCAAGGATTAAAATAAACCAACTAATGCATGTAACCATTTCTACACATTTAGTGGTCATTCATGCATATATTGTAATTAATGCAGATTAAAGTTTGACTAATTTTGTAAACTACAAGATACATTTCTCCACTCATCATCTGCCTTGATTGATGAGACTTCAAATTTAAACCCTATAAACCGGAAAGGAGGGAGTATTGGACTAAGGGATACCTGAGTAAAGCTACACCTACATAGTTATTTTTATGTATATTACGGGTGTGTTGTGGAAAGACTTGATTGGAGAAGAATTAGGCAGGGCCCCACCACCAGTTAAAATCAAGGGCCAGATTATGTGAGAATTTATAGTGGTGGAGTTAGGGTTGGAAGGTCTCCGAGGGGCCCACAAGCCTAGGGGCATGCCCCTAGGGCTTGTGGCCTCCTCCCGAAGCTTCCTAGGTTTCTTCTGGTGCAAGAAAAATCATCGTAAAGTTTTATTCCGTTTGGACTATCTTTGATATTGATTTTCTGAAAAAGCCAAAAACAAAGAAAAAATTAGAAACTCGCACTGGGCACTAGGTTAATATGTTAGTTCCAAAAATAATATAAAAATACCATATTAATGCATATAAAACATTCAAAACAGATAATAAAATAGCATGGAATGATACAAATTTATAGATATGTTGGAGACGTATCAACCATCCCCAAGCTAAATTCCTGCTTGTCCTCGAGTAGGTAAATGATAAAAACAGATTTTTTGATGTGGAATCCTACCTAACATATTTATCAATGTAATTCTTCTTATTGTGGCATGAATGTTTAGATCCATAAGATTCAAAACAAACGTTTATTATTGACATAAAAACAATAATACTTCAAGCATACTAATAAAGCAATCATGTCTTCTCAAAATATCATGGCTAAAGAAAGTTATCCCTACAAAATCGTAAGGTCTTGTCATGCTCTATCTTCATCACACAAAGTATTTATCATGCACAACCCTGATGACAAGTCAAGCAATTGTTTCATACTTTTAGCGTTCTCAAGCCTTTTCAACTTTTACGCAATACATGAATGTGAGCCATGGATAGCACTATAGGTGGAACAGAGTATGGTGGAGGTTGTGAGGAGAAGACAAAAAAGGAGAAAGTCTCAGATCAACTAGGAAAATTAATGGGCTATGGAGATGCCCATCAATTGATATTGATGCGAGTGAGTAGGGATTTACATGCAATGAATGCACTAGAGCTATAAGTGTATGAAAGCTCAAAAAGAAAACTAAGTGAGTGCGCATTCAACTTGCTTGCTCATGAAGACCTAGAGCAATTTGAGAAAGCTCATCATTGAAATATACAAACCAAGTTCTATAATGAAACATTCCCTCTAGTATATGAAAGTGATAAAATAGGAGACTCTCTATCATGAAGAACATGGTGCTATTTTGAAGCACAAGTGTGGAAAAGGATAGTAACATTGTCACTTCCCTCTTTTTCTCTCATTATTTTAACATTTTCTCTTTTTTTCATCTGGGCTCTTTCGCCTCTTCTTTTATTTTATTTTATTTGGGCTCTTTGGCCTCTTTTTATTTATTTAAGTACGGAGTCTCATCTCGACTTATGGGAGAATCATAGCCTCCATCATCCTTTCCTCGTGTGGGACGATGCTCTAATTATGATGATCATCACAATTTTATTTATTTAAAACTCATGAATTACAACTCGATACTAGAACAAAGATATGACTCTAGATGAATGCCTCCGGCGGTGTACTGGGATGTGCAATGATCTAGCATGACATGTATAAAAAAATATGAATGGTGGCCTGATACGTCCATTTTCCATCATGCTTTTATATTGATATTTATTGCATTATGAGCTGTTATTACACATTATGGTACAATACTTATGCCTTTTCTCTCTTATTTTACAAGGTTTTCATGGAGAGGGAGAATGCCGACAGCTTGAATTCTGGACTGAAAAAAGGAGCAAATCTGAGAGACTTATTCCGCACAACTCTAAAAGTCCTGAAAATTTATGGAGAACTATTTTGGAATATATAAAAAATATTGGGCAAAGAAAGCACCTGAGGGGACCCACCAGACAACCATAAGGGTGGGGGGCACGCCCCCTACCTTGTGGGCCACCTGGCAGGCCCCCGATGCCCATCTTCTGCTATATGAAGGGTTTTTACTTGGAAAAAATCAGGAGGAAGCTTTCGGGATGAAGCTCCACCATCTCGAGGTAGAACTTGGGCAAAACCAATCTAGGGCTCCAGTGGAGCTGTTCTATCGAGGAAACTTCCCTCCCGGAGGGGGAAATCATCGTCATCGTCATCACCAATGATTCTCTCAACGAGAGGGGGTCAATCTCCATCAAGATCTTCGCCAGCACCATCTCCTCTCAAACCCTAGTTCATCTCTTGTATCCGATGTTTGTCTCAAAACATCAGATTGGTACCTGTAGGTTGCTAGTAGTGTTGATTACTGATACGTCTCCAACGTATCTATAATTTTTGATTGCTCCATGCTATATTATCTACTGTTCTGGATGTTTATGGGCTTTATTATACACTTTTATATCATTTTTGGTACTAACCTATTAACCCAGAGCCCAGTGCCAGTTTTTGTTTTTACCCTGTTTTAGGGTTTCAAAGAAAAGGAAAATTAAACGGAGTCCAATTGACCTGAAACTTCACGGAACTCATTTTTGGAAGGAAAGAAGCCCAGAAGACTTGGAGTGCATGTGGGGGGATCTGCGAGGAGGTCACGAGGCAAGGGGGCGCGCCCTCCACCCTCGTGAGCCCCTCGTGGCCCCCTAACGTACTTCTTCCGCCTATATATCTCCATATACCCTAAAACATCCGTGGGCACAATAGATCGAGAGTTCCGCCGCCAGAAGCCTCCGTAGCCACCCAAAGCCAATCTAGACCCGTTCCGGCACCCTCCCGGAGGGGGCAATCTCTCTCCGGTGTCCATCTTCATCATCGCGGTGCTCTCCATGACGAGGAGGGAGTAGTTCTCCCTCGGGGCCGAGGGTATGTACCAGTAGCTATGTGTTTGATCTCTCTCTCTCTCTCATGTTCTTGAGGTGATACGATCTTGATGTATCGCGAGCTTTGCTATTATAGTTGGATCCTATGATGTTTCTTGCCCCCTCTACTCTCTTGTAATGGATTGAGTTTCCCCTTTGAAGTTATCTTCTCGGATTGAGTCTTTAAAGATTTGAGAACACTTGATGTATGTCTTGTCGTGGATATCTGTGGTGACAATAGGATATCACGTGATTCACTTGATGTATGTTTTGGTGATCAACTTACGGGTTCCGCCCATGAACCTATGCATAGGGGTTGGCACACGTTTTCGTCGTGATTCTCCAGTAGAAACTTTGGGGCACTCTTTGAGGTTCTATGTGTTGGTTGAATAGATGAATCTGAGATTGTGTGATGCATATCATATAATCATACCCACGGATACTTGAGGTGACATTGGAGTATCTAGGTGACATTAGGGTTTTGGTTGATGTGTGTCTTAAGATGTTATTCTAGTACAAACTCTAGGGTTGTTTGTGACACTTATAGGAATAGCCCAACGGATTGATTGGAAAGAATAACTTTGAGGTGGTTTTGTACCCTACCATAATCTCTTCGTTTGTTCTCCGCTATTAGTGACTTTGGAGTGACTCTTTGTTGCATGTTGAGGGATAGTTATGTGATCCAATTATGTTATTATTGTTGAGGGAACTTGCACTAGCGAAAGTATGAACCCTAGGCCTTGTTTCAACGCATTGCAATACCGTTTACGCTCACTTTTATCATTCGTTACCTTGCTGTTTTTATAATTTCAGATTACAAAAACCTTTATCTACTATCCATATACCACTTGTATCACCATCTCTTTGCCGAACTAGTGCACCTATACAATTTGCCATTGTATTGGGTGTGTTGGGGACACAAGAGACTCTTTGTTATTTGGTTGCAGGGTTGCTTGAGAGAGACCATCTTCATCCTACGCCTCCTACGGATTGATAAACCTTAGGTCACCCACTTGAGGGAAATTTGCGACTGTCCTACAAACCTCTGCACTTGGAGGCCCAACAACGTCTACAAGAAGAAGGTTGTGTAGTAGACATCAAGCTCTTTTCTGGCGCCGTTGCTAGGGAGGTGAGTGCTTGAAGGTACATATTTAGATCTTGCAATCGAGTCTTTTAGTTTCTTGTTTTATCACTAGTTTAGTTTATAAAATAAAATTACAAAAAATGGAATTAAGGTTACCTCATATGCTTCATATTTTTAATGTCTTTTGTGAGAATAAGGATTCCGATAATTATGCTCAAGTGCTAGAAGAAGAATGCATTAGAATGTTTGGCACTAAATATTTAAATGATGGGCATGATTGCAATGTTGTTAGTACGAATTCCTTGAATATCCATGATGCTAATGATATGCAAAGCAACAAGCTTGGGGAAGCTATGTTTGATGAAGATGGTGTTTTTTGTCCCCCAAGTTTTGATGAGAAAATTTATTATGATGAAAGCATGCCTCCTATCTATGATGATTATTGTGATGACACGTATGTTTTAAAGAATAATGATAACCATGAAACTTGTCATCTTGATCTTAATTTTCAATCACATGATAGTTATTTTGTTGAGTTAGCTCCCACTATTATTCATGAGAAGAATTTTGCTTATGTGGAGAGTAGTAAATTTTCTATGCTTGTAGATCATGAAAAGAATGCTTTAGGCGCTGGTTATATTGTTGAATTCATTCATGATGCTACTGAAAATTATTATGAGGGAGGAATATATGCTTGTAGGAATTGCAATAATATCAAGTTTCCTCCCTATGTGCTTAAAGTTTTGAGGTTATGCTTGTTTTACCCTCCTATGCTAGTTGATTATTGTTCCCACAAGTTGTTTTCTCACAAAATACCTATGCATAGGAAGTGGGTTAGACTTAAATGTTTTAGTCATATTATTCATGATGCTCTCTTTATGTTTCAATTCTTATCTTTTATGTGAGCATCATTGAAATCATCATGCCTAGCTAGGGGCGTTAAACGATAGCGCTTGTTGGGAGGCAACCCAACTCTATTTTTGTTACTTGCTTTTTGTTCCTGTTTAGTAATAAATAATTCATCTAGCCTCTGTTTATATGTGGTTTTATGCTTTTAATTAGTGTTTTTGCCAAGTAGAACCTTTGGGAAGACTTTGGGAAAGTCTTGTTGATCATGCTGTAAAAAACAGAAACTTTAGCGCTCACGAGAATTGCTGCCATTTTTATTTGGAGAGTGCTATCTAGTTAATTATTTTTGAAGATGATTAATATATAAATTAATCAGGTCCAGCAATTTATTTGAGAATTTTATGAGTTCCAGAAGTATACGTTTGATTTAGATTACTACAGACAGTTCTGTTTTTGACAGATTCTATTTTTCATGTGTTGTTTACTTATTTTGATGAATCTATGGCTAGTAAAAGAGTTTATAAACCATAGAGAAGTTGGAATACAGTATGTTTAACACCAAAATAAATAAAGAATGAGTTCATTACAGTACCTTGAAGTGGTGATTTATTTTCTTATACTAACGGAGCTTACGAGTTTTCTTTTAAGTTTTGTGTTGTGAAGTTTTCAAGTTTTGGGTAAGGATTCGATGGACTATGGAATAAGGAGTGGCAAGAGACTAATCTTGGGGATGCCCAAGGCACCCCAAGGTAATATTCAAGGACAACCAAAAGCCTAAGCTTGGGGATGCCCCGGAAGGCATCCCCTCTTTCGTCTTCGTTCATCGGTAACTTTACTTGGAGCTATATTTTTATTCACCACATGATATGTGTTTTTCTTGGAGCGTCAACTTAATTTGTTAGGATTTGCTTGATTTTATTTAGAACAATGTTTTTCATCTTTTATTTCAATAAAAGTGGCATTGATAGCCTTTACTATGCCTATTTTAGAAGTCCACATGTTGTTGTTTGAAAACAGAAAGTTTACCGTTGTTGCAATAATTCCCTAGAAAAGTCAGAATGTGATAAAATGTTGAAACCTTTTGCATAGGGAATTTTCTTTCATAATTTTTGGAGCTAGGGAAGTATGGATGTTGCTGCAATCTTTACAGACTGTCCTGTTTAGGCAGATTGCTGTTATGTTTGCATTGTTTGCGTATGTTTGCTTCTTTAATGATTCTATTTGATGATAGGACTATTAAATATGCAGAGGCATTTAGTATGAAATGTTGAATAATAATTTTAGTGATTTGCTACAGTAGAGTATGATAAGGTTTTTGCAATGGTTTATACAAACTTATCTCATGAGCCCTTGTTGAGTTTTGTGTGGATGAAGCTTTTGAGATTTAGGGAGACCGTGATATGAGAGGAATTAAGGAGACACAAAAGATCGAGCTTGGGGATGCCCCGGTTGGCATCCCACCTTTCTTCTTCAACAACTATCGGTTAGTTTTGGTTGATCCTAAGTTTTTACTTCTTCACATGATGTTTGCTATTCTTAGATATCATTTTATTTTGTTCTGCTTGTTGTTTGAATAAAATACCAAGATCTGAAATTATTAAATGTTAGAGAGTCTTCACATAGTTGCATAATTATTCGACTACTCATTGATCTTCACTTATATCTTTTGGAGTAGTTTGTCATTTGCTCTAGTGCTTCACTTATATCTTTTTAGAGCATGGTGGTGGTTTTATTTTGAAGAAATATATGAACTCTCATGCTTCACTTAGATTATTTTGAGAATCTTAAATAGCATGGTAATTTTCTTAAAATCCTAATATGCTTGGTATGCAAGATTAATAATAAAATTTTCTTATGAGTGTGTTGAATACTATGAGAAGTTTGATACTTGATAATTGTTTTGAGATATGGAGATGGTGATATTAGAGTCATGCTAGTTGAGTGGTTATGAATTTGAGAAATACTTGTGTTGAAGTTTGTGATTCCCGTAGCATGCACGTATGGTGAACCGTTATGTGATGAAGTCGAAGCATGATTTATTTATTGATTGTCTTCCTTATGAGTGGCGGTCGGGGACGAGCGATGGTCTTTTCCTACCAATCTATCCCCCTAGGAGCATGCACGTAATACTTTGCTTTGATAACTTGTAGATTTTTGCAATAAGTATATGAGTTCTTTATGACTAATGTTGAGTCCATGGATTATACACACTCTCATCCTTCCACCTTTGCTATTCTCTCTAATACCGCGCACCTTTTCGCCGGTATCATACACCCACCATATACCTTCCTCAAAACAGCCACCATACCTACCTATTATGGCATTTCCATAGCCATTCTGAGATATATTGCCATGCAACTTTCCACCGTTCCGTTCATGACACACTCCATCATTGTCATATTGCTTAGCTCATGCATCATTGCATATCCCGGTACACCGCCGGAGGCATTCATATAGAGTCATATTTTGTTCTAAGTATCGAGTTGTAATTGTTGAGTTGTAAGAAAAATAAAAGTGTGATGATCATCATTATTAGAGCATTGTCCCAGTGAGGAAAGGATGATGGAGACTATGATTCCCCACAAGTCGGGATGAGACTCCGGAAAAAATAAAAGAGGCCACAGAAGCCCAAATAAAAAAAGAGAAAGAAAAGAGGCCATAAAAAAGAAAAGGCACAAATAAAAAAATAAAAAAATAAAAAAAAATGAGAGAAAAAGAGAGAAGGGACAATGTTACAATCCTTTTACCACACTTGTGCTTCAAAGTATCACCATGATCTTCATAGTAGAGAGTCTCTCATGTTGTCACTTTCATATACTAGTGGGAACCTTTCATTATAGAACTTGGCTTGTATATTCCAATGATGGGCTTCCTCAAAATGCCCTAGGTCTTCGTGAGCAAGCGAGTTGGATGCACACCCACTAGTTTCTTTTGTTGAGCTTTCATACATTTATAGCTCTAGTGCATCCGTTACATGGCAATCCCTACTCACTCACATTGATATCTATTGATGGGCATCTCCATAGCCCGTTGATACGCCTAGTTGGTGTGAGACTATCTTCTCCTTTTTGTCTTCTCCACAACCACCATTCTATTCCACCTGTAGTGCTATGTCCATGGCTCACACTCATGTATTGCGTGAAGATTGAAAAAGTTTGAGAACATCAAAAGTATGAAACAATTGCTTGGCTTGTCATCGGGGTTGTGCATGATTTAAATATTTTGTGTGGTGAAGATGGAGCATAGCCAGACTATATGATTTTGTAGGTATAGCTTTCTTTGGCCATGTTATTTTGAGAAGACATGATTACTTGGTTAGTATGTTTGAAGTATTATTATTTTTATGTCAATATTAAACTTTTGTCTTGAATCTTATAGATCTGAACATTCATGCCACAATTAAGAAGAATTACATTGAAATGATGCCAAGTAGCACTCCGCATCAAAAATTCTGTTTTTATCATTTACCTACTCGAGGACGAGCAGGAATTAATCTTGGGGATGCTGATATGTCTCCAACGTATCTATAATTTTTGATTGCTCCATGCTATATTATCTACTGTTTTGGATGTTTATGGGCTTTATTATACACTTTTATATCATTGTTGGGACTAACCTATTAACCCAGAGCACAGTGCTAGTTTCTGTTTTTACCCTGTTTTAGGGTTTCGAAGAAAAGGAAAATCAAACGGAGTCCAATTGACCTGAAACTTCACGGAACTCATTTTTGGAAGGAAAGAAGCCCAGAAGACTTGGAGTGCACATCGGGGGATCTGCGAGGAGGTCACGAGGCAGGGGGCGCGCCGACTCCCCCTGGGCGCGCCCTCCACCCTCGTGAGCCCCTCGTGGCCCCCCTGACGTACTTCTTCCGCCTATATATCTCCATATACACTAAAAACATCCGTGGGCATAATAGATCGGGAGTTCCACCGCCAGAAGCTTCCGTAGCCACCGAAAGCCAATCTAGACCCGTCCCGGCACCCTGCCGGAGGGGGCAATCTCTCTCTGGTGTCCATCTTCATCATCCCGGTGCTCTCCATGGCGAGGAGGTAGTAGTTCTCCCTCGGGGTTGAGGGTATGTACCAGTAGCTATGTGTTTGATCTCTCTCTCTCTCATGTTCTTGAGGTGATACGATCTTGATGTATCGCGGGCTTTGCTATTATAGTTGGATCCTATGATGTTTCTTCCCCCCTCTACTCTCTTGCAATGGATTGAGTTTCCCCTGTGAAGTTATCTTATCGGATTGAGTCTTTAAAGATTTGAGAACACTTGATGTATGTCTTGCCGTGGATATCTGTGGTGACAATGGGATATCACGTGATTCACTTGATGTATGTTTTGGTGATCAACTTGCGGGTTCCGCCCATGAACCTATGCATAGGGGTTGGCACACGTTTTCGTCGTGATTCTCCGGTAGAAACTTTGGGGCACTCTTTTAGGTTCTATGTGTTGGTTGAATAGATGAATCTGATATTGTGTGACACATATCGTATAATCATACCCACGGATACTTGTGGTGACATTGGAGTATCTAGGTGACATTAGGGTTATGGTTGATGTGTGTCTTAAGGTGTTATTCTAGTACGAACTCTAGGGCTGTTTGTGACACTTATAGGAATAGCCCAATGGATTGATTGGAAAGAATAACTTTGAGGTGGTTTCGTACCCTACCATAATCTCTTCGTTTGTTCTCCACTATTAGTGACTTTTGAGTGACTCTTTGTTGCATGTTGAGGGATAGTTATGTGATCCAATTATGTTATTATTGTTGAGGGAACTTGCACTAGCGAAAGTATGAACCCTAGGCCTTGTTTCAACGCATTGCAATACCGTTTACGCTCACTTTTATCATTCGTTACCTTGCTGTTTTTATAATTTCAGATTACAAAAACCTTTATCTACTATCCATATACCACTTGAATCACCATCTCTTCACCGAACTTGTGCACCTATACAATTTACCATTGTATTGGGTGTGTTGGGGACACAAGAGACTCTTTGTTATTTGGTTGCAGGGTTGCTTGAGAGAGACCATCTTCATCCTACGCCTCCTACGGATTGATAAACCTTAGGTCACCCACTCGAGGGAAATTTGCTACTGTCCTACAAACCTATGCACTTGGAGGCCCAACAACGTCTACAAGAAGAAGATTGTGTAGTAGACATCAATTACTCCTCATAGTTGATGCTAGTTGGTTTATTTGGTGAAAGATCATATGTTCATATCCTTAATGATAATTAATACTCCTCTGATTATGAACATGAATATGCATTGTGAGTAGTTATGTTTGTTCCCGAGGACATGGGATAAGTCTTATTATAAGTAACCATGTGAATTTCATTATAGAACTTGGCTTGTATATTCCAACTATGGGCTTCCTCAAATTTTCTTAGGCCTTCATGAGCAAGCAAGTTGGATGCACACCCACATAGTTTCTTTTTGAGCTTTCATACACTTATAGCTCTAGTGCATCCGTTGCATGACAATCCCTACTCACTCACATTGATATCTATTGATGGGCATCTCCATAGCCCGTTGATACACCTAGTTGATGTGAGACTATCTCCTTTTTGTCTTCTCCACAACCACCATATTCTGTTCCACTAATAGTGCTACATCCATGGCTCACGCTCATGTATTGCGTGAAAGTTGAAAAGGTTTGAGAACATCAAAAGTATGAAACAATTACTTGGCTTGTCATTGGGGTTGTGCATGATTTGAGTATTTTGTGTGATGAAGATGGAGCATAGCCAGACTATATGATTTTGTAGGGATAGCTGTCTTTGGCCATGTTATTTTGAGAAGACATAATTGCCTTGTTAGTATGCTTGAAGTATTATTGTTTTTATGTCAATATTAAAATTTTGTTTTGAATCTTATGGATCTGAACATTCATGCCAATAAAGAAAATTATATGGATAAATATGTTATGTAGCATTCCACATCAAAAATTCTATTTTTATCATTTACCTACTCGAGGACGAGCAGGAATTAAGCTTGGGGATGCTTGATACATCTCCAACGTATCTATAATTTTTGATTGTTCCATGCTATTATATTATCTATTTTGGATGTTTTATATGCATTAATATGCTATTTTATATTATTTTTGGGACTAACCTATTGACCTTGAGCCTAGTTCCACTTTCTATTTTCTTTCCATGTTTTTGAGCTTCGCAGAAAAGGAGTACCAAATGGAGTCCAATTGGAATAAAACTTCCGCGATGATTTTTCTTGGACCAGAAGACACCCAGGGGACTTGGAGTCCAAGTCAGAAGAGCGGTGAGGCGACGACAAGGGTGAGGGCACCCCCTAGGGAGGGCGCCCCTGCCTTGCCACCTCCTCGGGACTCCTCTGACCTAGCCCTTGGCCCTATATATTCACATATATTCTAGAGACAGTAGAGGCATCCATGAAAACACTTTTCCACCGCTGCAACCTTATGTTCCCGTGAGATCCCATGTTGGGGCCTTTTCTAGCATCCTACCGGAGGGGGATTCGATCACGGAGGGCATCTACATCAACTCCATTGCCCTTCCGATGAAGCGTGAATAGTTTGCATCAGACCTACGGGTCCATAGCTAGTAGCTAGATGGCTTCTTCTCTCTCTTTGATTCTCAATACCACTCCTCGATGTTCTTAGAGATCTATCCGATGTAATCTTCTTTTGTGGTGTGTTTGTCGAGATCTAAAGAATTGTGGATTTATAATCAGATTATCCATGAATATTATTTGAATCTTCTCTGAATTCTTATATGCATGATTTGATATCTTTGCAATTCTCTTCAAACTACCGGTTTGGTTTGGCCAACTAGATTGGTTTTCCTTGCAATGGGAGAAGTGCTTAGCTTTGAGTTCAGTCTTGCGGCGTCCTCACCCAGTGACAAAGTAGGGGCAGCGAGGCACGTATTGTATTGTTGCCATCGAGGTTAAAAATATGGGGTTTACATCATATTGCTTGAGTTTATTCCTCTACATCATGTCATCTTACTTAAAGCATTACTCTGTTCTTTATGAACTTAATACTCTAGATGCAGGCAAGAGTCGGTCGATGTGTGGAGTAATAGTAGTAGATGCATGCAGGAGTCGGTCTACTTGACACGGACGTGATGCCTATATTACATAATCATTGCCTTGGATATCATCATAACTTTGCGCTTTTCTATCAATTGCTCGACAGTAATTTGTTCACCCACTGTATTATTTGCCTTCAAGAGAGAAGCCTCTAGTGAAACCTATGCCCCCCGGGTCTATTTTCCATCATATTAGTTTCCGATTTACTATTTCACAATCTTTTATTTTTAGATCTATAAACCAAAAACCCCAAAAATATTTTATCTTTTGTTTAGTTTTATTTATCTATCTCTATCAGATCTCACATTTGCAAGTGACCGTGAAGGGATTGACAACCCCTTTATCACGTTGGGTGCAAGTGTTTGATTGTTTGTGCAGGTATTGGTTATTTGCGCGTTCTTCGCCTACTGGATTGATGCCTTGGTTCTTAACTGAGGGAAATACTTACCTCTACTGTGCTGCATCACCCTTTCCTCTTCAAGGGAAAAACCAACGCAAGATCAAGAAGTAGCACTCTCCACATAAGCAAATTTATTCTCATCAATAGTAGTGGGAGTAAACTCAAGAAAATAATTGTCATGTGATCGAAAATTAAAATCATGATGACAAGTTTTGGGGTTAACATTATTCAATATAGCATACATGTCATCACCATAATCATCATAGATGGCAACTTTGTTGTCATAATCAATTGAGACCTCTTCCAAAATAGTGGATCCATCATTAAATAAAGTCATGACCTCTCCAAATCCACTTTCATAATTATAATCATCATAGATAGGAGGCATGCAATCATCATAATAAATATTCTCATAAAAACTTGGGGGACTAAAAATATCATCTTCATCAAACATAGCATCCCCAAGATTATGGCTTTTCATATCATTAGCATCATGGACATTCAAAGAGTTCATATGAACAACATTGCAATCATACTTATCATTCAAATATTTTTTGTCAAACATTTTATAGAATTATTCCTCTATCAATTGAGCACAATTTTCATTTCCATCATTTTCACGAAATACATTATAAAGATGAATAATATGATACAACCTCAATTCCATTTTTTGTAATTTTATTTTTATAAATCAAACTAGTGATAAAACAAGAAACTAAAAGATCTATGAGGGAGTCCTGGATTAGGGGGTGTCCGGATAGCCGGACTATACCTTCGGCCGGACTCCTGGACTATGTAGATACAAGATTGAAGACTTCGTCCCATGTCCGGAAGGGACTTTCCTTGGCGTGGAAGGCAAGCTTGGCGATACGGATATGTAGATCTCCTACCATTGTAACCGACTCTATGTAACCCTAGCCCTCTCTGGTGTCTATATAAACCGGAGGGTTTTAGTCCGTACGAAGAACAATCATACCATAGGCTAGCTTCTAGGGTTTAGCCTCCTTGATCTCGTGGTAGATCTACTCTTGTACTACCCATATCATCAATATTAATCAAGCAGGAGTAGGGTTTTACCTCCATCGAGAGGGCCCGAACCTAGATAAAAACATCGTGTCCCTTGTCTTCTGTTACCATCTGCCTAGACGCACAGTTCGGGACCCCCTACCCGAGATCCGCCGGTTTTGACACCGACATTGGTGCTTTCATTGAGAGTTCCTCTGTGCCGTCGCCATGAGGAAGGATGCCTCATCCCGTCTTTTAAGACGGCACCGTTGCTATGGGAGCTTTGGCTGTCGGCCAAACTCTCCGGCTAGGTGGTTTCCTTATGACCGCCTGTTCGGCTGCTGCGCCGACGATGACCTCTCGGGTCATCGAAAGCAATCTTCACGTCAGCTCGAAATTCGCCGAGCAGCTAGATCCAATGGAGCTCTCTTCCCCAAACGAGCTCTTGGATCACATAGCCGCCCTGGGAGTCGCTACGGATTACGACCAGATTGGGCCTAAACCCGATCTGAGAGAGATTAACTCTCCCCAGGTCACCCATCACGTTGCCGTGGTAGAGGGACAGTGCAGTGACCCTTCATCTATCTTAAGGACTAGCTATGTCCGGATTCCCGATCCCTCCAAGCCGGATACCCGCGGAGGGGAGGACATCACTCAAGACCTGAACTTAAAGTCAGGCGACGGGCTAGATTCATTGGACAGCATCCAAGAACCCAAACTTCCGAGTTCGGAAACTCCTTGGCCCCTGGGTCTCAGATTGGGTGAGGTTTCGGATTTGATTCCACCCACCCACCCGTACATAAGCGATCTATCCCAAATTAGGCAAGAGCCCGAAGAAACAGTACGTCATTACTGGGCCAGATTCCTCCTGGTTATGAACAGGATAAAGGACTGCCGCGAGGAAGACGCAATTTCATTCTTCTGCAATAATTGCACGGACAAGGGAATCCTCAACGCCATAAGTCGCCGTGATATTACACGCTTCGCTGACTTGGCGTCCATAGTACGAAAGTACTATGCGATGGAAAGCGCCTGGAAAATCAAAATAAAATTTTGGGACAATCCGGCCCTGAATACAAACCCAGTCCGAAATAAAAGGGTGCATCATCGCTAGACACCCGGGTTCAATACCAAAAAGCAAAAGCCCTCTACAGGGCACAGAACCATACTGGAAGGATGGCTTAATGGACCCTGTAAAATTCACAGTGCAGAGGGCGCCACACCAACTCACAGCCTTAGAACATGTTGGATACTCCGGCAGGTGGCAAAAATTGGCGAAGATCTTCTAATTCCAGAAGCCACAGAAAGCCACCCCAGAGACACCAGTACGGTATTAACAGTCTTCGAGACTTTCGCATCAAATAATATGCGAAAAATAACACTCCGCAGCCTTGCCGAAGTCTACCAAGTAGCAACAATAAACCATGGAGTGACACGGCTATTACTTTTAACGCTAGTGATGAACCTAAATTCCGAACAGCCCGAGCACCAGCCGCATTGGTCCTCGGTCCAATAGTGGACGACTTTCGTCTTACCAAGGTACTCATGGATGGCGGCAGCGGATTGAACCTCATTCATGAGGCAACCCTTCAAAAAATGGAAATAGACTGGAACCGCATTGAGCGAAGCAGCACAACCTTTAGAGGAATAATCCCCAGTCAGGAAGCGCGCTGTACAGGAAAAATCACACTAGATGTGGTGTTCGGCACGCCGGATAATTACAGGTCCGAAGAGGTCACGTTCCAAGTGGCCCCGTTCAGTAGCGGATATCACGCTCTGCTAGGGCGGGAAGCGTTTACAATCTTCCAAGCAATACCCCATTATGGGTACATGAAGCTCAAGATGCCCGGGCCTAGCGGAAGAATCACTCTCGCTAGTGATCCGGACATAGCACTCCGCGCCGAAAACAAGACAGCCGCACTGGCCCTCGAGGCGCTATCCGAAGCCCTAGCGGCTGAGGAACTGACTGCGCTGCGCTCCACAGTGAATAGGGACGATGTGATACTCAACAAAAGATCCAAGTCCACCTCCTTTAAACCGGCGGACGAAATAGTCAAATTCCAGGTCCATCCAATGGACCCCAATAAAACAGCTTCCATCGGGGCACAGTTAAACCCTGATGTAGACGCCGCACTGCAAGAGTTCCTATGAGAGAACTGGTACATTTTCGCCTGGCACCCTTCAGACATGCCAGGAATCCCACACAGGCTGGCCGAACACAGCTTAAATATCCTAAAAGGATTCAAGCCAGTCATACAGGCTCTTCGGCGTTTTTCTGAACCTAAGAGACAGGCCATGGGAGAGGAACTAGTCAAGCTATTGGAGGCCGGATTCATCAAAGATATAAAACACCCGGTCTGGCTAGCAAACCTGGTGATGGTACCAAAGAAGGACAAATCATGGTGCCTGTGCGTTGATTTTAAAGACCTTAACAAGGCTTGCCCAAAGGATCCCTTCCCTCTCCCCCGCATCGATCAAATTATCGACGCTACCGCAGGACACAATTCGTTGTGTTTCCTCGACGCATACTCCGGCTACCATCAAATAAAGATGGCAGAGTTAGACCAAGCCGCAACGACATTCATCACACCATATCGCCCATTCTGCTTCAACACAATGCCCTTCGGGCTCAAAAATGCCGGTGCAACATATTAGCGCATGATTCAGACATGTCTGGCAAACCAGACCGGCAAAACAGTGGAGGCATACATAGATGATGTGGTCATTAAAACAAGACATGTCGAATCTCTAGTAGACGACTTGAGGCTAACATTCGATAACCTCCGAACATACGACATCAAGCTCAGCCTGGAAAAATGCGTTTTCGGCGTTCCAGCCGGAAAGCTCTTGGGCTTCATTGTATCCAGTAGAGGAATTGAAGCAAATCCAGCCAAGATCCGAGCTCTGTCACAATTGGATATCCTGAAGGACCTCAAACAAATACAAAAATTAACCGGATGCGTGGCGGCTCTAAGCAGCTTTATCTCCCGCTTGGGAGAAAAGGCCCTACCCCTTTACCGCCTCCTTCGGCGCACCGAACACTTCAAGTGGACGGATGCAGCCACAGCCGGACTCGACGAAATAAAAGCCATCTTGGCAAAAAACCTAGTCATGGCCGTGCCGAACATTGGCGAACCAATGCTATTATACATTGCAGCAACCCATCAGGTCATAAGCGCAGTGCTCGTCGTCGAACGAGAAACGGACGGACACAAATTCCCCCTTCAAAAGTCGGTCTACTATGTGTCCACTGTCCTTACTCCGTGCAAGTCACGGTACCCACATTATCAAAAGATTGCATACGCGGTATTTATGGCATCCCGGAAGCTGCGACACTACTTTCAAGAATGTTCAATAATAGTAGCCTCGGAAGTGCCAGTTAACGATATTATAAACAACCGTGACGCGACGGGCCAGATTGCAAAATGGGCCATTGAGCTCCTCCCGTTCGACATAACTTACAAGCCACGGCGAGCTATCAAGTCGCAAGTTTTGGCCGACTTTGTCGCAGAATGGACGGAGGCCGAACTCCCTAAAGAGTACGGCACATATTCAAACTGGGTCATGCACTTCGACGGCTCCAAAATGTTGGCCGATCTAGGGGCTGGCATCATTTTGATGTCCCCCACAGGAGACACAGTTCAATACGTACTCTAGATAATGTACACAGACTCCAACAATGCAGCCGAATATGAGGCCCTTTTACACGGTCTCCGGATGGCAGTATCCATGGGCATTCAACGCCTAGAGGTGCGCGGGGACTCGAACCTGGCAATATCCCGAATAAATGGAGACTTTGATGCCAAGGATCCAAAAATGGCAGCTTATCGCAATGCCGTCCTAAAAATGTCAGCTCGGTTCAAAGGGCTCGAATTTCACCATATAGTCCGGGAAAATAATCAGGCGGCAGATGTCCTGGCATGCATCGGCGCAAAACGGGATGTAGTCCCCCCAACATCTTCTTGGAAAGGCTGTTCAAGCCATCCGTAGTATGGGAAGGGGAACCCGGCAATAACAGCCTGGACCCAACCGCACTGCCCGACACCGAACACTCTGACATAATTGGAGGCTCTGCGATTGAAATAACACCTTCAGCCCACGTAATAATGGCCGTCATCGCCCCATGGACAGAACCATTCCTCGCCTACCTTACTAGGCAGGAACTCCCCGAGGACCAAAATGAGGCACACTGCATAGTGCGGCGATCTAAAGCCTATAAAGTCCATGAGGGAGAGCTTTATAAGAAAAGCACTACCGAAGTCCTTCAAAGGTGCATCTCCGAAGAGGAAGGGCGGAACCTCCTGGCTAAAATTCATGCCGGACTCGGCGGTCATCACGCTGCAGCTCGGTCCCTTGTAAGCAAGGCCTTCCATACATGCTTTTATTGGCCGACGGCCCGGGCAGACGCCCAGGACTTAGTCCAATGATGCATCGGTTGCCAGCTTTTTGCAAACCAAAGCCATATGCCACCCACCGCCCTCCAAACTATCCCCATCACTTGTCCCTTCGCGGTCTGGGGGCTTGACATGGTTGGACCCCTTAAAGGCGGAACCCACAAGAAAAAATACTTACTGGTCATGGTGGATAAGTTCACCAAATGGATAGAAGCCAAGCCTGTTAAGACGGCCGAATTCGGACCGGTGATAGACTTTATATCTGGGGTTGTACACTGTTACAACGTCCCCCACAGCATCATCACTGATAACGGCATGAACTTTACAGCCGATGAGGTAAAACTCTGGCGCAAAAACATGGGCATCAAGCTCGATTATGCTTCGGTCTATCACCCACAAACTAACGGCCAGGTCGAACGTGCAAATGGTCTTATCATGAGCGGCATCAAACCCAGATTAGTGCGGTCCCTTAAGGAATCTAATACGCACTGGGTAGAGGAGCTCGACTCCGTACTCTGTGGGTTGCGGACCACGCCGAATCGCACCACCGGATACACACCATTCTTCATGGTGTACGGCGCAGAGGCAGTTTTGCCCTGCGACATAATTCATGACTCACCTCGAGTGCACATGTACGAAGAAAGAGAAGCCGAGCTCGATCGGCAGGACAGTTTGGACGCCTTGGAGGAAGAGCGTGACGTGGCAAAAGCCCGTTCCGCATTCTATCAACAGCAGGCTCGAAGATACCAAAGCAGAGAAGTACGGGCCAAAAATTACAACATTGGTGAATTAGTTCTACGCCTGCCGGACAAGAAAAAGGACAAACTCAAGCCCAAGTGGGAAGGTCCCTTCATAATTGACCAAGTCCTGACTGGTGGAGCATACCGCCTGCGAGATGCATCGGATAACCGACTCGAGCCGAACCCATGGAACGTAGCCCGTCTCCGAAGATTCTATGCCTAGCGCCGGACTCTGTGTTCGTCTCCTTCCTTTGTCCATTTTTTATATACTTTCTGTCTTACATTTCTCTCCTTATCCCCTCTCTCTCTCTTATAGCCTATAAAGGCTCATAACGTGACGCGCTATCCATGCTCATTAAACCTGGGGGCTTCGGGCTTCATGCCCAACACATGTGTCACACTTCCGCATGTACCTTTTATTCACCATTATATGCATCGATATGACTTAAGTTTTGGCCAAGCTGGGTTGCCTGGATCCTGTGCTTACCCCTACATTCCCGATTGTTCAGCTAGGTGGTAAAGGGAGCACCTCTGCGATTGTTAATGCCGGGTCAGCCGGATGTGTACCTCAGACTGGGTGAAGCCAAAAGCTAGCGTTCTTAAGGGAATATTCGGTCGGTGAACTAAAGATGATCTTTTCTTTCACTTATTTATCTATACGCCCCCAGATGTTTTTCCTGCGTCTTTTTTCACAGAATGTACATGCACTTTAGGGCATGCCTCCCAGGGAAAGGAACCCCTAGCGGAACTATTCTCCCTGGAATATGTTTCTTACTAACCATGTAATATAACATAACTAGTTGGGCACTTGTCTGTTCAAGCACTAATGACCCCTACGCCTAGTCTCCATGCATACCCCAGTTCTTATATAACCGCAAGGGTATTCGGACACACTCCGGACCGTCAGGTCCCGAGGTTGAAGTGAAAAGGTCGGCCATGACAAACGATCTACAATCCGGCTAGAAGGCATTACACATGTCAATTAAAATTACATAGTCAATCTGACTGATTGTATTCCTCTTCAATACCATCTAACAGGCTGTCTAGCTTACAGTCCTGTTGGGAATACTTTGCAGCCAATTCTACTTGGCCGTATACTAAGCTCATAGGGATCTCCTTCCCATCGGGCCCCACGGGTCCGACCTCGGCCATGTGGTTTGGGTCAGCCTTCGTGTACCGTGTCTTCACCATGGCCCAGGCCTCCCTGGCGCCTTGACGGCAGGCCGACATCTTCCACAATCGGAAGCGCCGCCGCGCTTCCTTTAGCTTCTCTACAAGCTCTCCAAGGCCTTCGGGCATGGAGACGGATGGCCACAAGGCCTGGGCGACGCCTTGCATCACCTGCCGAACTTGCTCGTGCAGTTGTGAGAGCTCGGGAAGAAGGTCACCCGTAGAACCGGGCATTTCCTCTGCAGGACAACCTGTTAGCATACCTAAAGACATTACTCTGTTAGTCAACTTCCTCGCCGAACTCTTTTTTCAAAGTTCTTTTAAGCACTTACTAAATATGCCACGTCGAAGCCGCTGATTCTCCTTAACGGAGTCCAACAGCTGGGCACGAACATCCTTCAGTTCAACGCCCAGCTTGGTGTTGGCATCTTGGAGATCGTTCTTCTCCCACCTCACCTTTGTCAGCACACTCTCGCCAGCCTTCAGCTGGCGTAGGAGTTGTTGCTTTTCCAGATTTAATCCGGCACCATCTGCAATTTCATTTGTTAGATTTGCACCCACGCCGCACTTCGCAAAATACTTATCTTTCAAAGCGTATATTACCAGAGGGGGTCTCCTTGGGCTCCCCTGCCGCGGCTAGTGCGGCCTCAAGTTGGGGTTTGCACTCTTCCAACTCCTGGGATAGTAGGGTATTCTTTTCTGTAAGAACCTGCATAACAAATGATCCTTAAATAAGTTATTCTAACTGTTTCAAGTCTCGGGGGCTACGGGTATATATATAATTACCAAAATTTTCTTACCCGTATGTCTTTTACATATTGCTTCGTGGCTCTGGCTAGACTATTTTGAGCGGCACGGAGGTACGCATCTCATGAATTGAAGGCATCCAATGCCTCTTGGGAGAAATAAGCGTCGTGAAGAACTGTCCGGCGACACCTGTGGTTCATGGCACTCTCCACCCCGGAATTGGTGGCAGACACCTGTCCGCATCCTCTGTCGGAGGAGCGTCCGGTGCGCGCCTTGTGTCCGCCTCCGCTTCCGGACCAGGCTTTGGAGCCTGGCTGGTGGAGGCGCGATTGGCACCCTCTCCGGATATAGTCCGGCGAGGTCTCTTCGCCCTGAAGAGAGCACGAGCGTCAATATGCCTTGAAGGAATAACACCTGGGAATAAGATGGTGCGCTATACCTTTGCGCCGGCGTCTCAGTCCGGACCGCACTTCTTTTCAGCCCGCGGGGCCTTGCCGCCCCTCGTTGGCTAGTCACCGCAGGCTCGGCCTCCCATCTCAAGGACCTCCCCTGCAAAACACGGTTGTCATACGGCAATCGAAAACACGCGAGGATAGATCCCTTTTAAAAGTGCTGGGACTTCGGTCTCAGTTACCTGCGAGGCTGGGAGTAGCCCTGGGTAATCGGCCGTAATGGCCACCAAGGCGTTGTCCTTGCTCAATTCATGAAACACCCCATCAATCAGCTCCATAGATAAGTCCGGATCCTCTTGAGAGGCTGGGTCAAGGGACCGTCCCGGATCCTCGGGTTGTGGAAGAGGGCTGTTTATTTCTTTAACAGCCTAGCATAGTTCCTGCGTTGAAGTTGTTAGACTGAATATTTAACGATGGGAATATAAAACGGATGGGCAAGTAAAAGTGTCCACTTACCCAACTTTGGGGATTGTACATAGAAAATCCACCCTATGGGTTGACGCGGAGAAATTCCTCCTCTTCTCCCTTGTACAAAGCGGACAAGATCTTTATTAGAGCGGCAGCCGAATCCGGCCCCTTACGGTCGTGGCGGGTGCCGTCGTCCTCCCCGTTGAAGTCCCACATGGGGTGGCCTCTATACTGAAGCGGCTGCGCCCCTCGCATGATACATGCGACCATGACCCCGATCATGGTCAGTCCGGCATGAGCTAACAATCTTATCCGGCCCATCAGGTAAAGGACGTCCTTGTCACTTTCCCTCTGAGGGCTCCATGGACGCCAGCTTAGGCGCTTCTTTAGGGGAGCACTGTCAAAGTCAGGGAGGCCGATCCGGACAGGATCCGGCAGCGGGACGTCCTCTATATAAAACCATTCCGAAGGCCAGTCCTCGGACGCCTTCTTTGGGGTTCCGGATAGATATCCGGTCCCGGCGATGGGCCACACTTCGGCTCCGCCCACTTGATATATTGACCCCTTCTGAGAACGGGGCACAAGGCAGAATAGCCTTTTCCACAGTGTGAAATGAGCCTCGCAACCCAAAAACAGATCGCAAAGGGCTACGAAGCCTGCAATATGCAATATGGAGGCAGGCGTGAGGTTGTGCAGGTGGAGGCCATAGAACTCCAGGAGCCCCCAGAGAAATGGATGAATTGGAAATCCGAGCCCTCTTATTAAGTAAGGGACAAGGCATACCCGCTCTTCTTTGGAGGTATTGGGGGCGCTCTCCGCTTGCTCTCCGCCATTATAGGTGGCAGGTTCGGCTCGAACCGGGACCATATAGGCCGGGGGGAGAAATCCCTTGGTCTGGAGCGTCACTAGCTCACTGTGCAGGATGGAGCATCTCTCCCAATCTCCAGGCTGAGGGCTGGAAGGGTGAGAGGAGGAGCTGCGGCGACCGGTCATGATAGAATGGACCTCTGTCGGATACGCTCTGATGAATACTCGCGGAGGGGAGAAGGTGTGGTTTGGATCTAAATCCTCGTCCCCTTAAATAGGCGGCTCATTCACGCGGCTAGGGGTGTAAATGTAAAAACACCTTGACTTTTCGTATTCGTTTGACACGTGGAAGACGGCCATTATTGGGCGTAGAAGCCAAGGAGCGCTACATTTACAAGAAACCGGACATTATTCAACAGGTACACAGAATTTGGAGGAGAACCCGCCTTGCAATGCCGAAGACAATCTGTGCGCCGGACTCGTCGTCATTGAAGCCTGGTTCAGGGGCTACTGAGGGAGTCCTGGATTAGGGGGTGTCCGGATAGCCAGACTATACCTTCGGTCGGACTCTTGGCTATGAAGATACAAGATTGAAGACTTCGTCCTGTGTCCGGAAGGGACTTTCCTTAGCGTGGAAGGCAAGCTTGGCGATACGGATATGTAGATCTCCTACCATTGTAACCGACTCTGTGTAACCCTAGCCCTCTCCAGTGTCTATATAAACCGGAGGGTTTTAGTCCGTACGAAGAACAATCATACCATAGGCTAGCTTCTAGGGTTTAGCCTCCTTGATCTCGTGGTAGATCTACTCTTGTACTACCCATATCATCAATATTAATCAAGCAGGAGTAGGGTTTTACCTCCATCGAGAGGGCCCGAACCTGGGTAAAAATATTGTGTCCCTTGTCTCCTGTTATGTCAGGACCCCGACTCGATGTCACATCGATCTAGCCGGTAACACCTCATATCACTTTGCGGCCTCACGCACGGTATCCCCACGGGTGTCGCCTTACCTTTGCCCGGGACCGTTTGCGCCTTTTGGCTCACGTATATGATAGTGTCGCTAGCATCCATATGATAAGGAGCCCGGGCTGACATGACTAGTCGTAAACCCAAAGTGGCACAGACTTACAGGGACAGGCATCCATGACCCAGCTTCGAACGTGTCGGTCATCAGCAAGTGGGTCTGGGCTGTAGCACTGGGCTAGCAGGACTCCGGTAAACCGGGCTGTAGCAGGCTAACAGGACTCCGGTACTCAATGCGTGACATTTCCCCGAAAGGACAGACACAGGAACGAAGAAGGACACATGCCGGCCAGCCTAGGTGTTCCAGAGCAGTAGCAAGCTGCCATGGCTCAGCGGTAACACTAGGAGACATTTCCCGGTAAGAGAGGCTACTATATATAAACAACTAGGTAGTCAGATCCCACACATACCAAGCATTTCAATCATACACACAATATGCTCGATATGTGCAAATACAACGAAGCATCACAACATGACTCTATGACACAAGTACTTTATTTAAGGCTCAGGGAGCCATACATAACATACACAAAGGTACGGGTCTCACGACCCAACATTCAAGTCATACAGTCATACAAACCAGCAGCAGAAAGTAACTTGTCTGAGTACAGACAACTAGTAAAATAAAAGAGGCTTGGAAAGCCTAGCTATACTACGTGGTCCTTCATAAGCTCAGGATCACCACCTGGGCCGTTAGCCTACTCGTTGATGTCAACGTCTACGTAGAACCCATCAGAAGGGGTTGCAGCGTCTTCTGAAAAATATAAATTATAGCAACATGAGTACAAAGGTACTCAGCAAGACTTACATCAGATCCTACATACATGCACATTGTCAAGAAGGGTTGGTGGAGTTATTGCAGCAAGCCAGCTTTGACTCTTGGCTAGACTATCCTACGATACTTCAACTTGAAATGGTTTTGCGCACACGAGTCCACTACTCACCACTTCAATACACTACCGAGGATCCGCCTCCGTCTTCCTACGGAAGAGCCATCCTCGGCACTCACAGTTATCTTGAAGCTTTTAGTAGTTTCCATTTACTTGTCTATGAACTGTATAGGCAACCAAGTAGTCCTTTACCGCGGACGCGGCTATTCGAATAGATCATGTTAACCCTGCAGGGGTGTACTTCTTCATACACGCTCTCACCACTTACCGTCGTTTACACGACATGTACTCGGCAACCTTCAAGCGGAAGCCCAACGTGGGTGTCGGCCACGACCTACCTAACCACCTAAGCCTCCAGTCCAGGTTTATCGCCTATCCAGGTTCCATCCGCAGGGAGTCCGGCCGAGGTTTCCCATACGGCCCCGAACGATGTGAACAGGGTTCCCGAGATACCTAACGGGTATTCGGTACACCCGGCCACGTACCTACCGCATCACAGCCCACCCCTACGGTCAGCGCTGTCCACGGCCTCCAGTAGGCTACAAACACCATAAACTACTTGCAACTCCTGGACGGAGAACTAGGGTGAATAAGAAGCCGAGAGGGTCCATTGGTTTCGGGCCCAATGCATGGTAGTAGCTGATTCTTAAATCACACATACAGATCTCAGTGCTTAAGGTCGGCTTCAATGAAACAACCCACCATGTACTCCTACATGGCCTCTCATCGATACCTTTACCAAATCGTGTTCATCACACCACTCTCATTACCGGCATAATCATTTCACTCTAGCCCATCACCCCGATGAACCAGACCTGACACGACTCTAAGCATAGCAGGCATAGCAAGGTAGGAACAACACATACATATGGCTCAAGCAACTCCTACACATGCTAGTGGGTTTCATCTAGTTACTGTGGCAATGACAGGTCATGCAGAGGAAATGGGTTCAACTACCGTAGCACACAGCAGTTTGAAACGCGTTGTCTTAATGCAGTAAAAGAGAGCAGGAGCGAGAACATGGGATTGTATCGATATGATCAAATGGTTGGTTGCTTGCCTGATGGTTCGATGCACTGATATGGTTCTTCGTTAGGGTAATCACGGTACTCCTCGGAGGCAGAACCTGTCGCAAAGGACACCGATACACAACCATCACCAAACAATGTGCAACAATATGATGCATGCATGAAACATGGCAATATGAGTGTGTTGGGCTAATGCAACTAAAACCAGAAGGGTTTGAACAAATTTGAATCAAAGATTCAAATTTCAAACTCAAGCATGGCCTTTTAAAGTGCTTTTCCTTGTTCTGCTTTAAACATCAATTTAACTTGTTTGATCATGCATGAAAATAGTACAGATGGATAGATTCGATTTTTCTGATCATTTTTCATATATAATTTGTCTGATTTGGAGTTACAGAATAAAAGTTATGAATTTTTGAAGTTTAAATTATATTCTAGAATTTCCTGATTTAATTTAATTCCAGAAATATGTATATTGCGCCAGCATGACGTCAGCACGACGTCAGCGGTCAACTGCGGCTGGCTGGGGTCAAACCTGACGTGTGGGGTCCACACGTCAGTGACAGGGGGTTTAACAGAGGTTAGTTTAATCCTAATTAAGAATTAGTGGCGCTGGGGCCCACTGGTCAGTGTCAGGGGGGGTTAACTAACAGCGATTAGTACTAAGCTAACCACCTGGCCGACGGGGCCCACGCGTCAGTGACTCTGGGGGGGTCAAACCCCAGGTCGAACAGGTCAAACCCGCCGGCGGTTAGTCGCCGGCGAGGTCCGCGGCGTACAAGTGCCTCGGGTTTCCTCTGTGGTGCTCCAAATGGCGTGCGGCTAGGTGCGTTGGAAAGCTAGCTCGATGGTGCGTTGGGCGGTGGCCGTGGCTGGGCCTGGGGTGGCCGGAGTCGACGGCGGCGAGCTCGGCTGCGGCCGCCGGGGTTCGGTCGTGCACGGAAACGGGGTTGGAGCTCGAAGGCGAGCGAGGCAAGGCGCTAGGGATGCTCTACGGGGCCTTACGAACTTGTTGGACTCGCCGGGGTGACCAAATGGTCACCGGAGCTGCGTCGACGGTGAGCTCGGCGACGGCGGAGGTTCGTCCGTGGTGGGAACGGAGTTACGGCGCGGGAACGAGGGGGAGAAGAGAGGGAAACGGTGGCGGAGCTCACCGCGGTTGCAGCGGGCGTCGAAGCGGGCTCGGGGACGCACTGGAGACGGCGAATCGACGGCGATGGTGGTCGGAGCCCGAGGAGGAAGACGATGGCGACGGCGGCTCCACGGGGCGTCCGGCGTCTTGTGGCTTGACGGAGAGCTTCAGGGCGAGGGGGCGGAGCTCCTGCGCGAGTCGGGAAGGCGAGGGGAGGCCGGTGGCGGCGGCTATGGCGAACGGCGGCGATGG
>NC_041392.1:554121022-554133519 GCF_002162155.2 Triticum dicoccoides | reverse complement strand
AGAGAGAGAGCGAGGGAGAGGAGAGGAAGAACCGGGGGAGAGTGAGAGAGTATGGGGGGGGGGGGCGTGGCGTCGTTCCAGGGCATCCAGACGAGGAGGGGGAGAGGCAGGCAGGCAGGCGAGCTGGTGGCGTGGCGCGGTGGCGCGCGCGCGCGCCGGGCACGCTCCCCTCCCTTTGTCGAGGACGAAGACGACAGAGGAGGAGGCGGGCTGGGCCGCCTGCTGGCTGGGCCGGCCAGCTACTGCTGGGCTGCACAGGGAGGAGCCCCAGGTAAGCTTCTCCCTCTTTATTTATTTTTGTTTTCTAATTTCTGTCATTAGTTTTGATTTAAATAAAATGTTAAATCATTTTATTACCTTATGCCAATTTTTGCAGGAGCTAGATATATTATCCCAGAGCTCCCCAACAGGTGGCATAATTTTTGGACATATATTAATATATATAACTAATATATTTCCAATGCAAATATTTATGCATTAATTCCAAATGCCCAAAATAAATACCTATGAGCTCTTAAAAATATTGGTTTGATTTTTATCTCTGTCCAATATTTTCAGAGAGCAACATGAGCATTTTCTTGGACCCTTTTGGAGAAATTTTTATTTGGGTCATTTTCAAAAATGATTCTGAGGGTTTCACAAATCCCCATTTCAAGTTTCTGATGAAAGAGTAAACATGATGCAACACTCTAATGCATGACTAGCTAGGGTGTGACAACTCACCCCCACTCAAAAGAATCTCGTCCCGAGATTTGGGTTCCTCCGGGAAGAAGGCGGGATACTCGAGTCGAAGACGATCCTCCCTTTCCCAAGTTGCTTCATCCTCAGAATGGTGCGACCATTGTACTTTGAGAAACTTGATATTATGACGTCGGGTGGTACGTTCGGCCTGATCGAGGAATTCGAATGGGGTACTCTCGATATGTAAGATTATCTTGGAGATCAAGCATTTCGTGGTCCACTCCACGGATAGGATCCGAGAAGCAACGCCTGAGTTGAGAAACATGGAAGACATCGTGGACTCTGGAGAGGTGCGGAGGTAGTTCCAACTGGTAGGCAACTTCTCCTCGTTTGGCGAGAATGCGAAAAGGTCCAATGTAACGAGGAGCCAATTTGCCTTTGATACCGAAACGATGGGTTCCCTTGAGAGGGGTGACCCGAAGATAAGCCTTCTCGTCAACCTCGAAAGTCATAGCCTTATGTTTTCGGTCATATTGACTCTTTTGACGAGATTGGGCTGTTTTCAACTTTTCACGAACGATACAAACTTGTTCTTCTGCTTCCTGAATCATATCCGGGCCAAAGAATTGTCTTTCCCCGGTCTCTGACCAGTTAAGGGGTGTTCGACACCGTCGTCCATAGAGAACTTCAAAAGGGGCTTTACCCAAGCTAGATTGATAGCTGTTGTTGTAAGCGAATTCGGCAAATGGAAGGCACTTCTCCCAGTCCATTCTGAATGAGATAACAGAGGCTCGAAGCATGTCTTCTAGAATCTGGTTGACGCGTTCCACTTGACCACTCGACTGAGGGTGGAAGGCGGTGCTAAAGGAGAGACGGGTCCCCATAGCATTTTGGAAGCTTTCCCAAAATCAAGAGGTGAAAAGACTTCCTCGATCCGAGTTAATTTCCAAAGGAACACCATGGAGGGACACTATTCGGGAGATGTATAAGTCTGCCAGCTGACTAGCGGTTATACTCTCACGAACAGGTAAGAAATGGGCTACTTTGGAAGACGATCGACAACGACGAAAATAGCATTATTCCCTCTCTTGGTCCTGGGAAAACCGGTAATGAAATCCATACCAATTTTATCCCATTTCCATTCAGGAATAGCTAAGGGTTGAAGGGTGCCAGCAGGCCGTTGATGCTCTGCTTTTACACGGTGACAGACGTCGCAATTAGCAATATACTGAGCAATTTCTCTCTTCATCCTAGTCCACCAGAACCTCTGGCGTAGGTCCTGATACATCTTAGTACTACCGGGATGAATGGAGAGAGGAGATTCATGAGCTTCCTTAAGGATCAATCGCCTCAGGTTTCGCACTTTGGGAACCACTAGTCGATTCCCGAAGTATACGACCCCTTGATCATTAATGGAGAAGCAATTCGCAATTCCTTTCTGGATGTTTCTCTTGATGCGGGAGATTCCCGGATCTACCTTCTGTGCTTTGATGATCTGATCCGTAAGGGTAGGTTTTGCCACCAAGGTGGAAAGAAAACCTTGAGGAACAATGTGAAGGTTAAGCTTCCGAAATTCCTCATGGAGAAGCGGTTGACTTTGTTGTAACATCAGGTTGTTACAATAAGATTTACGACTTAGCGCATCAGCCATGACGTTAGCTTTCCCTGGGGTGTAGGTTATTCCTAAGTCGAAGTCTGTGATCAACTCAACCCAACGTCTTTGCCTGAGATTCAAATCCGGTTGGGTGAAAATGTACTTCAGACTTTGGTGATCAGTGAATATCTCGCAACGGTTACCGAGGAGGTAATGTCGCCAGGTCTTGAGTGCATAGACTACGGCTGCAAGCTCTAGATCATGAGTAGGATAATTCTCCTCATGTGGGTGCAATTGCCGTGAAGCGTAGGCAATTACGTGTCGATCTTGCATGAGAATGCAACCTAGTCCTTGTCGCGAGGCGTCGCAGTAGATAACAAAGTCCTTGGAGAAGTCTGGCGGTACCAGTACGGGAGCAGAAGTCAGGCGTCTTTTCAGTTCCTGAAAGCTGTGCTCACATTGTGGAGTCCATTCGAACTTCTTATCTTTCTTGAGGAGTTCGGTTAGAGGTTTGGCAACTTTGTAGAAGTTCTCGACAAAGCGACGACAATAGCTCGCTAAGCCCAGAAAACTCCGAACTTGCTTGACCGATTCAGGTGGAGTCCAATTAAGGACGGCTTGAACTCGCTCAGGGTTAACAACAATACCTTTACCAGATATTACATGACCCAGATAGGTCACTTCTGACAACCAGAATTCACATTTAGAAAATTTGGCATAAAGGCGATGCTCTCGAAGTTTCTTCAACACTAGCCTTAGATGTTCGGCATGTTCTTCCTCGTTCTTGGAGTAGATGAGTATATCATCGAGGTAAACCACGACGAATTTATCCAAATACTCCATGAAGATTGAGTTCATTAACCGAGAAAAAGTAGCTGGAGCGTTGGTTAAACCGAAGGACATGACGGTGTACTCGTATTGGCCATAACGAGTAACAAATGCCGTTTTAGGAATGTCCCCGTTTCTGATTTTGATTTGATGGTAGCCCAACCTCAAATCCATCTTGGAGAAGACTGAGGATCCAGCGAGCTGATCATACAGGTCGTTGATCCTGGGAAGCGGATATTTGTTCTTGATTGTGACCAAATTGACAGGTCGATAATCCACAACCATCCGGTCCGTACCATCCTTCTTCTTGACGAATAGGACGGGGCAAGCCCACGGAGATGAACTAGGGCGGATGAAACCCTTTTTCAAGGACTCATCGAGTTGTTTCTTAAGCTCGGCTAGTTCTAGTGGTGCCATCTTATAAGGTCTTCTAGCAATCGGAACGGTTCCTGGAATGAGGTCTATTACGAACTCAACATCCCTGTCAGGTGGAACACCTGGCAATTCCTCTGGGAAGACATCCGGGAAGTCACGGACTACCGAAACGTCCTCAAGGTCTGGCAAAGGGCTGGCGTTAAGAGAATATAGTTGTCGCTTGGCTAGTCGGGTTAAGACATTGACTATCTTGCCCGAAGGGTGAGTGAGTTGAACAGTCCTAGAGAAGCAATCAATTTTGGCATGATGAGCTGACATCCAGTCCATACCCAAAATGATATTAATATCTGAACATTTAAGGGCTATCAACGATGCAAGGAAAACAAGTCTGTCGACTTGGATTTCATTTCCATAACTTACCCTAGAGGTCTGCCATCTAGAACCAGGAGTAGAAATTTCCATAGTGGATGGCATGTCACAGAATGCAGTGTTATGCAAACGAGCATAGTTCTCGGATATAAATGAATGAGAGGCTCCTGTATCGAAAAGAACAGATGCCGGGTGGCAATTAACAAGGAGCGTACCGAGAACGACGTTGGGATCTTCTTGAGCTTCTTCGGCAGAGATACAGTTGACATGGCCACGTGAGGCGGTGACCGGCTTGGCGTGGAATACCTTTCCTGTCGGCTTGCCACGGCCAACAGCTTTAGCAGACTGGTTGGGGTTGGTCTGGGGACACTCACGCATATAGTGACCAGATTCCCCACACTTGAAACAAGTCACGGAGCTGGTACGTGGGGGAGCATTGTTGGTTGGACCCCCATAGGGCTTGGCCGGTGCAGACTGTTGAACAGGGCGAGGCGCCTGGAAAGATGGCCTCGGTGTGAACCTGGGTGGCAGGGCGGTGTTGGGCACCCACACGCGGCGCTTCTGAGGACCAACACCGGATGAGGAACCCATGTCACGGCCATGCTTGCGTGTTGCGTCATAGTCAGTCTGACCAGTTTCAGCACTGATGGCTTTGTTGACAAGTTTCTGAAAAGATGTGCACTCATGCAGACGGAGGTCACGGCGAAGCTCAGGACTAAGTCCCTTACGGAACCTTGCTTGCTTCTTGGCATCAGTAGACACTTCCTCAGTTGCATATCATGTGAGGTTACCAAACTCCCTGCTGTAAGCATCCACAGAAAGTCGGCCCTGAGTGAAACTGCAAAATTCCTCACGTTTACGGTCCATGAGACCCTCCGGAATGTGATGTTCACGGAAAGCCTCACTGAATTCAGCCCAAGTGGTAACATGACCCGCTGGGCGCATAGCTCCATAATTCTCCCACCATAGACTGGCGGGGCCTTCAAGATGATATGCAGCAAAGGTGACCTTGTCAGCCTCCGCTACCAACGCGGAACGCAGTTTGTGAGAGATACTGCGAAGCCAGTCATCAGCGTCGAGAGGCTCGATGGAGTGGTGGAACGTGGGTGGATGTAATTTGATAAAATCACTGAGTGACACCACATTAGTCCTCTGATGGTGTGCCGTGTTCTGTTCAATACGCTCCAACAAACGGTTGGTCTCCCGCTTGTTTCTCTCAGCTTCCATCATAACCTCGGCTAGGGAAGGGGGATGAGGCAGATTTGCATCCCTGACTTCACTGCCTTCGGCCTGCCCTTGAGGAGCAGGGTTAGTGCGCGTGTTGACCATCCTAGGTAAACAATACAATGATTTAGTCAGAATGATAAAATTCCGACATAGGATACAGAATGTAAGGAATAACTCGAAATGCAAGATGATCATCCGTATGACATGGTAGATACAGAAACTGCTTCTTTATTCCATCGTCATACACACCATACAGGGTTTAGTACAAGACCAAACAAAATACTATTACGGTGAAAAGAGGATTACATCTCATCGGAGGCATCCCAAGCTCCTATACATTATTTTTCTACACCTCCGGAAAGAGTACAAACTAGGTCATATCCCACGAGTCACGCGGGACGATAGACGACACAGCTAGCACGAACTAGTGATACTACCACTAACTCAGACCGATCCGTAGTAGTCCTCGTAGAAGTCACCTCCATAGCCTGGAAGCTCAACATGATCATCCGGAAACAGACGATCTCGCGGAGCTTGTGGACCATAGGGGCTAGGATGAGGTCGTGGACCAACAGACGGTGGCCTGCGGGGACCGCGAGGTGGGGTGATGCCTCCTACATCACGCCAACCCATCACGTTTGGCAGAGCAGATCTCACAGGATAGAGATCGCGCATATCCGAATATCCAGCTTGCACCGCCGGTGCGAACCGAGTCAAAGTGGCCCAGTGGTCAGCACGGGTATTGAAGAGCTCTAACCTCAAGGCCCGATTTTCACGGTCCTTATCCTCGAGCATCTCAGCAGTGGTGCGAGTCCGTGAATCCTCCTGAGTGGGGTCAGCATAGATAGCCTGGAGATACCCTTGTGCTCCCGGAAGTGATCCTGGCATATACCGGAAATCAGAGTCCCGAAATAGACCAGATCTGACTCGCATGATGGTCATCATAGAGTAGGCGGCGTCCTGCACAGCCATCTCAATAGTAACCCCGAGTCCATAGGAGCAGTGAAGGGGCTCGGTGGATCCAGGATAAGATGGAAATATCCTGACAGTGCAGAGATACTGGCTTTGATTAAAGTCCCGAAATTGCTCTTCGACCGTGTACTCAGGATACCAGCGGTATCCAGCCTCAGTCATTACCTTGACCAACATGGCAGTATGGCCGGGTACATCTAGTCATCGAGTCAGGCGAACCACTTGATTGAGGTCGCGAGTGGCCATCTGAAAGCACAATCATAATGCAAAGGCATTAGAATTGCTAGCAAAATTTCGGCAGCATAACAGCTGTAAATGCTCAAGAAGGATTTTGAGACATTTGACAAAGAATTTCATACACACTCAACATCATCATATCAAGTTCTGAGTCCATCCTAGCAACATAATGTGGTAATAGGATTGAACTAGGCTTGTATCCATCAAACCTGTAAGGTACTACTGATTAGTAACACGTGAACCTGATAGAGAGAATATATCCTAATTCCTTAACCCCCGATGGAAGAATAGACTGACTCAGATCAGAATGTCATAAGATAAAGGAGTAAAAAGAGCCTTACGTTCCAACCCACAAACAATTCCCCTACATATAACTAAAGAATCTCTAGACTCAACATCGACCAGTTTGGCTTGGAGAACCTACAGGCAGTCCGGCTCTGATACCAACGCTGTCAGGACCCCGACTCGATGTCACATTGATCTAGCCGGTAACACCTCATATCACTTTGCGGCCTCACGCACGGTATCCCCACGGGTGTCGCCTTACCTTTGCCCGGGACCGTTTGCGCCTTTTGGCTCACGTATATGATAGTGTCGCTAGCATCCATATGATAAGGAGCCCGGGCTGACATGACTAGTCGTAAACCCAAAGTGGCACAGACTTACAGGGACAGGCATCCATGACCCAGCTTCGAACGTGTCGGTCATCAGCAAGTGGGTCCGGGCTGTAGCACTGGGCTAGCAGGACTCCGATAAACCGGGCTGTAGCGGGCTAACAGGACTCCGGTACTCAATGCGTGACATTTCCCCGAAAGGACAGACATAGGAACGAAGAAGGACACATGCCGGCCAGCCTAGGTGTTCCAGAGCAGTAGCAAGCTGCCATGGCTCAGCGATAACACTAGGAGACATTTCCCGGTAAGAGAGGCTACTAAAGATAAACAACTAGGTAGTCAGATCCCACACATACCAAGCATTTCAATCATACACACAATATGCTCGATATGTGCAAATACAACGAAGCATCACAACATGACTCTACGACACAAGTACTTTATTTAAGGCTCAGGGAGCCATACATAACATACACAAAGGTACGGGTCTCACGACCCAACATTCAAGTCATACAGTCATACAAACCAGCAGCGGAAAGTAACTTGTCTGAGTACAGACAACTAGTAAAATAAAAGAGGCTTGGAAAGCCTAGCTATACTACGTGGTCCTTCATAAGCTCAGGATCACCACCTGGGCCTTTAGCCTACTCGTTGATGTCAACGTCTACGTAGAACCCATCAGAAGGGGTTGCAGCGTCTTCTGAAAAATGTAAATTATAGCAACATGAGTACAAAGGTACTCAGCAAGACTTACATCAGATCCTACATACATGCACATTGTCAAGAAGGGTTGGTGGAGTTATTGCAGCAAGCCAGCTTTGACTCTTGGCTAGACTATCCTACGATACTTCAACTTGAAATGGTTTTGCGCACACGAGTCCACTACTCACCACTTCAATACACGACCGAGGATCCGCCTCCGTCTTCCTACGGAAGAGCCATCCTCGGCACTCACACTTATCTTGAAGCTTTTAGTAGTTTCCATTTACTTGTCTATGAACTGTATAGGCAACCAAGTAGTCCTTTACCGCGGACGCGGCTATTCGAATAGATCATGTTAACCCTGCAGGGGTGTACTTCTTCATACACGCTCTCACCACTTACCGTCGTTTACATGACATGTACTCGGCAACCTTCAAGCGGAAGCCCAACGTGGGTGTCGGCCACGACCTACCTAACCACCTAAGCCTCCAGTCCAGGTTTATCGCCTATCCAGGTTCCATCCGCAGGGAGTCCGGCCGAGGTTTCCCATACGGCCCCGAACGATGTGAACAGGGTTCCCGAGATACCTAACGGGTATTCGGTACACCCGGCCACGTACCTACCGCATCACAGCCCACCCCTACGGTCAGCGTTGTCCACGGCCTCCAGTAGGCTACAAACACCAGAAACTACTTGCAACTCCTGGACGGAGAACTAGGGTGAATAAGAAGTCGAGAGGGTCCATTGGTTTCGGGCCCAATGCATGGTAGTAGCTGATTCTTAAATCACACATACAGATCTCAGTGCTTAAGGTCGGCTTCAATGAAACAACCCACCATGTACTCCTACATGGCCTCTCATCGATACCTTTACCAAATCGTGTTCACCACACCACTCTCATTACCGACATAATCATTTCACTCTAGCCCATCACCCAGATGAACCAGACCTGACACGACTCTAAGCATAGCAGCCATAGCAAGGTAGGAACAACACATACATATGGCTCAATCAACTCCTACACATGCTAGTGGGTTTCATCTAGTTACTGTGGCAATGACAGGTCATGCAGAGGAAATGGGTTCAACTACCGTAGCACACAGCAGTTTGAATCGCGTTGTCTTAATGCAGTAAAAGAGAGCAGGAGCGAGAACATGGGATTGTATCGATATGATCAAATGGTTGGTTGCTTGCCTGATGGTTCGATGCACGGATACGGTTCTTCGTTAGGGTAGTCACGGTACTCCTCGGGGACAGATCCTGTCGTAAAGGATAACGATACACAGGCATCACCAAACAATGTGCAACAATATGATGCATGCATGAAACATGGCAATATGAGTGTGTTGGGCTAATGCAACTAAAGCTACCAACGCTGTCAGGACCCCGACTCGATGTCACATCGATCTAGCTGGTAACACCTCATATCACTTTGCGGCCTCACGCACGGTATCCCCACGGGTGTCGTCTTACCTTTTCCCGGGACCGTTTGCGCTTTTTGGCTCGCGTATATGAAAGTGTCGCTAGCATCCATATGATAAAGAGCCCGGGCTGACATGACTAGTCGTAAACCCAAAGTGGCACAGACTTACAGGGACAGGCATCCATGACCCAGCTTCGAACGTGTCGGTCATCAGCAAGTGGGTCCGGGCTGTAGCACTGGGCTAGCAGGACTCCAGTAAACCGGGCTGTAGCGGGCTAACAGGACTCCGGTACTCAAAGCGTGACATTTCCCCGAAGGGACAGACACAGGAACGAAGAAGGACACATGCCGGCCAGCCTAAGTGTTCCAGAGCAGTAGCAAGCTACCATGGCTCAGCGGTAACACTAGGAGACATTTCCCGGTAAGAGAGGCTACTAAAGATAAACAACTAGATAGTCAGATCCCACACATACCAAGCATTTCAATCATACACACAATATGCTCGATATGTGCAAATACAACGAAGCATCACAACATGACTCTACGACACAAGTACTTTATTTAAGGCTCAGTGAGCCATACATAACATACACAAAGGTACGGGTCTCACGACCCAACATACAAGTCATACAGTCATACAAACCAGCAGCGGAAGTAACTTGTCTGAGTACAGACAACCAGTAAAATAAAAGAGGCTTGGGAAGCCTAGCTATACTACGTGGTCCTTCACAAGCTCAGGGTCACCACCTGGGTCCTTAGCCTACTCGTTGATGTCAACGTCTACATAGAACCCATCAGAAGGGGTTGCAGCGTCTTCTGTAAAAATGTAGATTATAGCAACATGAGTACAAAGGTACTCAGCAAGACTTACATCAGATCCTACATACATGCATAGTATCAAGAAGGGTTGGTGGAGTTATTGCAGCAAGCCAGCTTTGACTCTTGGCTAGGCTATCCTACGATACTCCAACTTGAAATGGTTTTGCACACACGAGTCCACTACTCACCAATTCAATACACTACCGAGGATCCGCCTCCGTCTTCCTACGGAAGAGCCATCCTCGGCACTCACACTTATCTTGAGGCTTTTAACAGTTTCCATTTACTTGTCTATGAACTGTATAGGCAACCAAGTAGTCCTTTACCGCGGACGTGGCTATTCGAATAGATTATGATAACCCTGCAGGGGTGTACTTCTTCATACATGTTTCCACCACTTAGCGTCTGCACACGACATGTGCTCGGCAGACTTCAAGCGAAAGCCGACGTGGGTGTAGACCACGACCTACCTAAACACTTAAGCCTCTAGTCCAGGTTTATCGCCTATTCAGGTTCCATCCGCAGGGAGTCCGGCCGAGGTTTCCCATACGGCCCCGAACGATGTGAACAGGGTTCCCGAGATACCTAACGGGTATTCGGTACACTGTGCCACGTACCTACCGCATCACAGCCCACCCCTACGGTCAGCGCTGTCCACGGCCTCCAGTAGGCTACAAACACCAGAAACTACTTGCAACTCCTGGACGGAGAACTAGGGTGAATAAGAAGCCGAGAGGGTCCATTGGTTTCGGGCCCAATGCATGGTAGTAGCTGATTCTTAAATCACACATACAGATCTCAGTGCTTAAGGTCGGCTTCAATGAAACAACCCACCATGTACTCCTACATGGCCTCTCATCGATACCTTTACCAAATCGTGTTCACCACACCACTCTCATTACCGACATAATCATTTCACTCTAGCCCATCACCCAGATGAACCAGACCTGACACGACTCTAAGCATAGCAGGCATAGCAAGGTAGGAACAACACATACATATGGCTCATACAACTCCTACACATGCTAGTGGGTTTCATCTAGTTACTGTGGCAATGACAAGTCATGCAGAGGAAATGGGTTCAACTACCATAGCACACAGCAGTTTGAAACGCGTTGTCTTAATGCAGTAAAAGAGAGCAGGAGCGAGAACATGGGATTGTATCGATATGATCAAATGGTTGGTTGCTTGCCTGATGTTTCGATGCACTGATACGGTTCTTCGTTAGGGTAATCACGGTACTCCTCGGAGGCAGAACCTGTCGCAAAGGACACCGATACACAACCATCACCAAACAATGTGCAACAATATGATGCATGCATGAAACATGGCAATATGAGTGTGTTGGGCTAATGCAACTAAAACCAGAAGGGTTTGAACAAATTTGAATCAAAGATTCAAATTTCAAACTCAAGCATGGCCTTTTAAAGTGCTTTTCCTTGTTCTGCTTTAAACATCAATTTAACTTGTTTGATCATGCATGAAAATAGTACAGATGGATAGATTCGATTTTTCTGATCATTTTTCATATATAATTTGTCTGATTTGGAGTTACAGAATAAAAGTTATGAATTTTTGAAGTTTAAATTATATTCTGGAACTTCCTGATTTAATTTAATTCCAGAAATATGTATATTGCGCCAGCATGACGTCAGCACGACGTCAGCGGTCAACTGCGGCTGGCTGGGGTCAAACCTGACGTGTGGGGTCCACACGTCAGTGACAGGGGGTTTAACAGAGGTTAGTTTAATCCTAATTAAGAATTAGTGGCGCTGGGGCCCACTGGTCAGTGTCAGGGGGGGTTAACTAACAGCGATTAGTACTAAGCTAACCACCTGGCCGACGGGGCCCACGCGTCAGTGACTCTGGGGGGGTCAAACCCCAGGTCGAACAGGTCAAACCCGCCGGCGGTTAGTCGCCGGCGAGGTCCGCGGCGTACAAGTGCCTCGGGTTTCCTCTGTGGTGCTCCAAACGGCGTGCGGCTAGGTGCGTTGGAAAGCTAGCTCGATGGCACGTTGGGCGGTGGCCGTGGCTGGGCCTGGGGTGGCCGGAGTCGATGGCGGCGAGCTCGGCTGCGGCCGCCGGGGTTCGGTCGTGCACGGAAACGGGGTTGGAGCTCGAAGGCGAGCGAGGCAAGGCGCTAGGGATGCTCTACGGGGCCTTACGAACTTGTTGGACTCGCCGGGGTGACCAAATGGTCACCGGAGCTGCGTCGACGGCGAGCTCGGCGACGGCGGAGGTTCGGCCGTGGTGGGAACGGAGTTACGGCGCGGGAACGAGGGGGAGAAGAGAGGGAAACGGTGGCGGAGCTCACCGCGGTTGCAGCGGGCGTCGAAGCGGGCTCGGGGACGCACTGGACACGGCGAATCGACGGCGATGGTGGTCGGAGCCCGAGGAGGAAGACGATGGCGACGGCGGCTCCACGGGGCGTCCGGCGTCTTGTGGCTTGACGGAGAGCTTCAGGGCGAGGGGGCGGAGCTCCTGCGCGAGTCGGGAAGGCGAGGGGAGGCCGGTGGCGGCGGCTATGGCGAACGGCGGCGATGGGTGCGTTCGGACACGGGAGAGAGAGAGCGAGGGAGAGGAGAGGAAGAACCGGGGGAGAGTGAGAGAGTACGGGGGGCGTGGCGTCGTTCCAGGGCATCCAGACGAGGAGGGG
>NC_041392.1:554103325-554120864 GCF_002162155.2 Triticum dicoccoides | reverse complement strand
GGGAAGGCGAGGGGAGGCCGGTGGCGGCGGCTATGGCGAACGGCGGCGATGGGTGCGTTCGGACACGGGAGAGAGAGAGCGAGGGAGAGGAGAGGAAGAACCGGGGGAGAGTGAGAGAGTATGGGGGGGGCGTGGCGTCGTTCCAGGGCATCCAGACGAGGAGGGGGAGAGGCAGGCAGGCAGGCGAGCTGGTGGCGTGGCGCGGTGGCGCGCGCGCGCGCCGGGCACGCTCCCCTCCCTCTGTCGAGGACGAAGACGACAGAGAGGAGGCGGGCTGGGCCGCCTGCTGGCTGGGCCGGCCAGCTACTGCTGGGCTGCACAGGGAGGAGCCCCAGGTAAGCTTCTCCCTCTTTATTTATTTTTGTTTTCTAATTTCTGTCATTAGTTTTGATTTAAATAAAATGTTAAATCATTTTATTACCTTATGCCAATTTTTGCAGGAGCTAGATATATTATTCCAGAGCTCCCCAACAGGTGGCATAATTTTTGGACATATATTAATATATATAACTAATATATTTCCAATGCAAATATTTATGCATTAATTCCAAATGCCCAAAATAAATACCTATGAGCTCTTAAAAATATTGGTTTGATTTTTATCTCTGTCCAATATTTTCAGAGAGCAACATGAGCATTTTCTTGGACCCTTTTGGAGAAATTTTTATTTGGGTCATTTTCAAAAATGATTCTGAGGGTTTCACAAATCCCCATTTCAAGTTTCTGATGAAGGAGTAAACATGATGCAACACTCTAATGCATGACTAGCTAGGGTGTGACATGTTACCATCCACCTAGACGCACAGTTCGGGACCCCCTACCCGAGATCCGCCGGTTTTGACACCGACAATCTAATTGCAAGATCTAAAGATATACCTTCAAGCACTCACCTCCCCGGCAATGGTGCCAGAAAAAGCTTGATGTCTACTACACAACTTGTTCTTTGTAGACTCGTGTTGGGCCTCCAAGCGTAGAGTTTTGTAGGACAGTAGCAAATTTCCCTCAAGTGGATGACCTAAGGTTTATCAATCCGTGGGAGGCATAGGATGAAGATGGTCTCTCTCAAACAACCCTGCAACCAAATAACAAAGAGTCTCTTGTGTCCCCAACACACCAAATACAATGGTAATTTGTATAGGTGCACTAGTTCGGTGAAGAGATGGTAATAAAAGCGTAGTAATGATAGTAGATATTGATTTTTGTGATAGGAGCAATAAAAAACAACAAGGTAGCAAGTAACAAAGTGAGCACAAACGATATTGCAATGGTTGAAAATGAGGCCTAGGGCCCATACTTTCGCTAGTGCAATCTCTCTACAATGCCAATATAATTGGATCATATAACCATCCCTCAATGTGCGATGAAGAATCACTCCAAAGTTCATATCTAGCCGAGAACATAAGAAGAAATTTTTTGTAGGGTACGAAACCACCTCAAAGCTATTCTTTCTGATCAATCTATCCTAGAGTTCGTACTAAAATAATGCCAAGCTATTCTTTCTGATCGATCTAACCAGGAGTTCATACTAAAATAACATCATATGATACACATCAACCAACTCTAATGTCACCTAGATACTCCAATGTCACCGCGAGTATCCGTGAGTTGATTATACGATATGCATCAAACAATTTCAGATTCATAATACTCAATCCAACACAAAGACTCACACAAAGCATGGCAGTCATAATCTTTAATTTTAATCTTCATTGTAGATTCCCACTCATCATAAAGCTTTCTAGGGATCGGAACTTCCAACTCAAGTTTTTCTTCAAAAGATTTCATCATAGCATCAAAAATATGTTTAGTAAAAGCTTTATTTTGATTATAAGCATTTAATTTATTTTGATTATAAGCATGAGGTGAATTCAACATGGATTGCAACAAGGAAATACAATCTATTAAAGAACAATTATCATAATTAAATTCCTTGAAATCCAAAAGAGTGGGTTCGTTGCTACTTAAAGATTTGACCTCTCCAATCCCACTTTTATCAATTTTTGCATTAAGATCTTTAAACACGGAATCAGTGGACGCCTTCTAGCTAAAGTTGACTCTTATCCAGCCCCATATTTATCAAAATTTATATTAGAAAACAAAGATTCAATAGGAGTCACATCAATCACTTTAAGATCTTCCTCATTATTTTCACAAGAAATAGAAGAACACGCTTTTACAATCCAATCTTGCTTAGCACGCATCCTAGCGGTTCTTTCTTTGAATCCATCAATAGAAATTTTAATAGATTTTAGAGATTCATTAACATCATGCTCAGGTGGAATAGATCTAACCTTTAAAGAGTCAATCTCAAGAGAAATTCTATCAACGTTCCTAGCCAAATCATCAATCTTAAGCAATTTTTCTTCAACCATAGCATTGAAATTATTTTGAGAACTATGAAATATTTAATATTGTTATCAAGATCAGAGGGAATTTTATTATAATTTCCGTAAGAATTGTTGTAGGAATTACCATAATTATTAGAGGGATTACTAGGAAACGACCTAGGGTTGAAATTTCCTCTATATGCGTTATTACCAAAATTGTTCCTACCAAAAAAATTCACATCCATAGGTTCATTATTATTCTCAATCAAAGTGGACAGAGGCATATCATTAGGATCAATAGGAGCACTCTTACTAGCAATCAATTTCATAAGTTCATCCATCTTTCCACTCAAAGTATTAATTTCTTCAATCGCATGCACTTTTTTTACTAGTAGGAGATCTTTCGGTATGCCATTGAGAGTAATTAGCCATAATATTATCTACGAGTTTAGTAGCTTCTCCTAATGTGATTTCCATAAAAATATCTCCCACGGTGGAATCTAAAAGATTTCTAGATGCAAAATTCAATCCGGCATAAATTTTTGTATGATCATCCATAAAGTTAAACCATGAGTAGGGCAATTTCTTATCATCAATTTCATCCTCTCCCAAGATTGTGCAACATGTTCATGATCAAGTTGCTTAAAATTCATGATATGGTTCCTAAGGGAGATGATCTTAGCGGGAGGAAAATACTTGTAAATAAAAGCATATTTACACTTGTTCCATGAATCAATATTATTTTTAGGCAAAGATGAAAACCAAGTTTTAGCACGATCTCATTGTGAGAGCGGAAATAGCTTAAATTTAACAATATCATTGTCCACATCTTTTTCCTTTTGCATATCACACAACTCAACGAAAGTATTTAGATGGCATGCGACATCTTCACTAGGAAGGCCAGAAAAGTGCTCTTTCATAACAAGATTCAATAAAGTGGCATTAATTTCATAAGATTCCACACTAGTGGCAGGAGCAATCGGAGTACTAATAAAACCATTATTATTAGTATTGGAAAAATCAGACAACTTGGTATTTTCTTGAGACATCATGACAAAGCAAGCAATCTAGCACACAAGCAAACGAAAAGCAAACGGGAAGACGAACGAAAGAAGGGCGGATAAAAAGGCAAATCTTTTTGTATTTTTCTGAAAATGTTTTAGAAGTGGGGGAGAGGAAAACAAGAGGAAAATGGCAAATAATGTAATGCAGGAGATGAGAGTTTATGATGGGTACTTGGTAGGCTTGATGTAGAACCTCCCCGGCAATGGTGCCAGAAATTCTTCCTGCTTTGAGCTTGCGTTGATTTTTTCCTTGAAGAGGAAAGGGTAATGCAACAAAGTAGAGATAAGTATTTCCCTCGGTTAAGAACCAAGGTGTTAATCCGGTAGGAGGCACAAGCAAGTCTCCAATCTATGCACTTGCACAAACTAACAAACACTTGCACGCAACACGAAAAAGGGGTTGTCAATCCCTTCACAGTCTCGAACAAGAGTGAGATCTAATAGAGATAGGTATAAAAGATAAATAAAAGAGCAAACTAAAGTAAATCTAAATAAATTGCAGCAAGGTATTTTTGGGTTTTTTGGTTTAGAGATCTGAAAATATATGATGGAAAATAGACCCGGGGCCATAGGTTTCACTAGAGGCTTCTCTCTTCAAAGAAAACATACGGTGGGTAAACAAATTACTGTCGAGCAATTGATAGAAAAGCGCAAAGTTATGATGATATCCAAGGCAATGATCATGAATATAGGCATCACATCCGTGTCAAGTAGACTAACTCCTGCCTGCATCTACTACTATTACTCCACTCATCGACCGCTATCCAGCATGCATCTAGAGTATTAAGTTCATAAGAACGGAGTAACACATTAAGTAAGATGACATGATGTAGAGGGATAAACTCAAGCAATATGATGAAAACCCCATCTTTTACCCTTGATGGCAACAATACAATACGTGCCTTGCTACCCCTACTATGTCACTAGGTGAGTACACCGCAAGATTGAACCCAAAACTAAGCACCTCTCCCATTGCAAGAAGAACCAATCTAGTTGGCCAAACCAAACCGATAAATCGAAGATAAATACAAAGATATTTGATCATGCATAAAAGAGTTCAGAAAAGATTCAAATAATATTCTTAGATAATCTGATCATAAATCTACAATTCATCAGATCTCGATAAACACACCGGAAAAAGAATATTACATCAAATAGAACTCCAAGAACATCGAGGAGAACATGGTATTGAAGATCATAGTGAGATAAGAAGCCATCTAGATACTAGCTATGGACCCTTAGGTCTGTGGTAAACTACTCACACTTCATCGGAAGGGCAACAAGGTTGATGTAATGCCCTCCGTGATCGAATACCCCTCCGGCAAGGTGCCGAAAAAGGCCCCAAGATGGGATCTCACAGGAACAGAGGCTTGTGGCGGCGGAGATCAGTATGTTGGTGGCTCTCTCTAATGGTTTGGGAATATTTGGGAATTTATAGTGTAAGAATTAGGGTCGGAGGACACCCCAGGGGCCCACAAGCCCTCAGGGCGCTGATACGTCTCCAACGTATCTATAATTTATGAAGTATTCATGCTGATATATTATCATTCTTGGATATTTTACAATCATTTTATATCAACTTTATATCATTTTTTGGGACTAACCTATTGACCCAGTGCCCAGTGCCAGTTGCTTTTTTTACTTGTTTTTTACATCGCAGGAAATCAATATCAAACGGAGTCCAAACACCGCAAAACTTTTTGGAGATTTTTTACGGACCGAAACACCCAAGATCGGCCAGAGAAGCACCTGGGGGTGCCCCGAGGGGGGCACAACCTACCAGGGCGTGCCCAGGTGGGTTGTGCCCACCTCGGTGCCCTCCCGCACCCCCTCTTTACCCTATAAATTCACAAATATTCCAAAAACCCTTGGGGTTAACCTAGATCTGAAGTTCTGCCGCCGCAGGCCTCTGTAGCCACCGAAAACCAATATAGACCCTTTCCGGCACCCTGCCGGAGGGGGAATCATCTCCGGTGGCCATCTTCATCATCCCGACGGCCACCACGATGAGGAGGGAGTAGTCCACCCTCGGGGCTAAGGGTTTGTACCAGTATCTATGTGTTTAATCTTTCTCTCTCTCTCTCTCATGTTCTTGAGATGTCACGATCTTGATGTATCACAGGCTTTGTTAATATAGTCGGATCATATGGTGTTTTCCCCTCTCTATCTTGTTTGTGATTGTCGGTGTACTAGAGTAGGGGTACCCTAGTATCCCGAACTTGTGCACGGGCAGTCGCAGCATCCCGCGGCAAGGCTTGCCGGGTGACCGCCAAGGTCCTCCGTGGTTCCTTTGGAGCCATTCAAGAACAAAGTATCCAACCAAGACACCACAAGACCCCGGCAAGAGGAGCTTGCCGGGAAGGCCAACCAAGGCAAGGCGCTTAAGGAGACAAGACCCCGGCAAGAGGAGCTTGCCGGGAAGGCCACCCAAGGCATCTCAAGGAACTTGCCGCGACGCGCCTCGCGTCCCGGCAAGGCCCGGTGAGCGACAAGCTCCCGGACGCGACAAGACAACGACCGCGGCAAGGCGCTTGCCGCGGCAAGCCACCACTCTGTGCCCGCGCTCCAGCACATCCACCAACGTGTCGCTCTGGGACCCTTCCAGGCGTGCGTGGCGGGAGGCTGTGCAGCCAGCGGTGCGCAGTGGCGAGCGGCGCTGACAAGATTGCCATCGTGGCGAGCGGTGGCGTCCCTGACGGTCCCTTTTGCACTGTTTAGGCAACACAGACGGGCATTTAATGCCCTTGTCCCCTGCCGTCAGGGTTAGGTATGATACACTGTAGCAGGTAGCTGTACCTATCGCAGCACCTTTCCATTTTTACCCTTCGTCTCCGTTGCCACCTGTCGGTGACCCCTTGAGCATATAAAAGGAGGCCCGTGCACAACGTAGAGAAGGTTAGCTAGTTCATAGAACACTCACGCTCGGTCTCGTTAGCCGCTGGTGTGTACTGTAGCACTCCGCGCTCCCGAGCAAGAACTCAATACAAACCACAAAGCAGGAGTAGGGTTTTACGCATCCGTGCGGCCCGAACCTGGGTAAACTGCTCGTGTGCTTCGCCTCGATCTGCTCTTCGTGCGACCTCCGCCCCCGCCGAACCAAAAGGGACTCGGTCCGCTGGTCCCATAGGTGTTCGTGGATTAGTCCCCCGACATCTTTGGCGCGCCAGGTAGGGGGAATCGAGGTTGTGTGAACCAGATTCGGCGTTCACACGAGCTAGATCTTCATCATCTTCATCAACATGCCGCCGAAGAAGAAGGCTTCGGAGGCAGCTGCTCCGTCCGCGCCGAGCCCACCACCGCCAGAGCAAACGGCTGATGGGGCAGACACCGGCGGAAGAACGGGCGTCGACGAGGGAGCTCAAGGTGCTGCCAGGTCCAAGGACAAGGCCGCGCTACCCATCGGCGGCGTAGCCAGCTCCCACAACGACCGGGCGCACTCCAAGACCTCGGCGTCCGTACATGCACCGCGCCCATCTCAGGAGGCGCGGGACCGGCAGCGTCATGGTACTCACAGTATCATGCGTTTGCTGGACCAAGATCGAGCTGGTGGATCCCGGAGTGCTCAAGACCAACATGCACGCCAACATGCTGGCACGAGCGAGGCACGGTCGCCTGGACGGGATACTGCTCCTTCTAACATAGTTAGAAGTCCGAGCATATCCCGCTCCTCGCACCGTTCGCCACCGCCACCCGCCACTGCAGCAGAAGCTTTAACGCGAGCTCAACTGCTCCTGGACTACCCTCCAACGTCGGACAAGATCGACGACTGGAGGGCCACCATTCAGAGTCTCATCGGCTTCGCCAACGGCGACACTCAATAGCAGCCGAGCATGTCGCAGCCGCGGCAAGCCAGCCAGGCACGAGCCGGTGGCGACAAGACCGGTGGGGGTGCAACCACTATGCACTCTCCGCCCCGAAGGCCAAGATCGCCGACTCGCCGGATTCACCTCGACAGCGACTCCACCGCGTCATCAGATCCACGAGCTCGTCGCGATCAGCGCCAAGTTCGTCATGAACGACAGCAAGAAGACGCTCGTACACGCATCAAGCGCCAAAGAGAAGCGCGACGTCAATCGGACCAGCGCGCTGGGCCCTCTGTTGACATGCATGTGCCAGGGGAACCAGGAGACTTGCCGTATGTGGTAGGTTGCCCTGCGTTTACTCGTGAGCTGCGGCAAGTCCAGTGGCCCAGCATGAAGAATTTCAAGCCAGATGTACCAGAGAAGTACGACGGCAAGTCGCATCCGTCGGAGTTCCTCAGCATCTACACCATCGCGGTGCATGCTGCCGGGGGATGGGACGACAAGATCCTTGCCAACTACTTCCCGCTGGTACTCAAGCCCAACGTCAGGTCCTGGCTCATGCACTTGCCGGACAACTCCATATCCTCCTGGGCAGACCTTTGCCATCAGTTTGTCGGCGCCTTTACAGGCGGCCACAAACCTCATGGCCAAGAGAGTGACCTTCATCTGCTCGCCCAGAAGGAAGGAGAGCCCTTGCGCAGGTACATTCAGAGGTTCAGCCGTGTACAACACAACATCCCAGATGTCCACCCTGCCGCGGTCATCAGCGCGTTCCATCAGAAAGTGCGTAACCGCAGGATGCGGGAGGAGATGGCGATGTGCAAGATCAGAGACGTCAGCGAGCTGTATGCCCTGGCTGACAAGTGTGCACGTGCTGAGGAAGGGAGGAAACTCCCTGGAGAGAATGCAGGAGTAGGAGAATCTGACAGCGAGGATGCTGCCCCGGCAAAGAAAAACCGGCGACGAAACAGGAAGAAGAAAGGCAAAGATGTGCTAGTCGTTGAGCAGTCCGGCAACGAAGGTGGCGCCAAGAAAGCCAAAGTTCGTAGCTCCGGCAAGGAGATTGCCGCATGCACCAACTGCCAGGCAGTGGCGGTCGCCGACAAGCAGGACGACACCGACAAGCAGTACTGCAAGATCCACCGCACCAAGGGCCATGACCTCCAGAGCTGCAAGAAGGTCGAGCAGCTTGTCCAGCAACAAAAGGCTGAGTACGAGCGACACAACAAGGAGAGGGCCCAAGGTGGTGCTGGAGAATCCGGCAAGAAGCGCGCCGTCCGGGGAGGACGCCGCGGCAAGGCCAAGCCGCGGCAAGGAGACAGACCTCCCCGCGGCCGCGACAAGGATGAAGATGACGACGACGACGAAGACATGGAGGATGTCGAGACCAGTGAGCAGGAGTTCCAGAAAGCCACAGAGGTCTTGTGCGTTGATGGCGGTGCTTCTCTGCGTACTTCACACCGCCAACTCAAGCAGTGGGTGCGGGAAGTCAATGCGGCGGAGCCACCCGTCGAGTCATGCAAGCTTCTGAAATGGTCCAGCACGCCTATCATCTTTGATATTGAGGACCACCCTGATCGCACAACTGCGGTCGGGTGCTTGCCGATGTTGGTTTCACCAACTATCCGCAACCTCAAGGTCACTAAGATGTTAGTTGACGGCGGGGCCGGCTTGAACCTGATCTCCTCCGCGGTACTCCAGAAACTCCAGATCCCTGACAGCGAGCTCGAAGAGACCGGCACATTCCAAGGAATCAACCCGGGAAGGAGCAAGCCGAAGGGGAAGGTCACGTTGCTAGTAACATTTGGCAGCGAGCTGAACTTCAGGACTGAGAGGGTCACTTTTGACGTTGCCAATATTCCATTGCCTTACAATGGGATAGTGGCCGTCCAGCACTCGCCAAGTTCATGGCAGCCTCTCACTACGCATACAACATGCTGAAGATGCCAGGCCCGATAAGCGTCATCTCTGTCCCCGGCGACAAGAAGGATGCTCTTATCTGCGCCGACAAGATCTACCGGGAAGCGGCAGCCGCAACAGATCGCAAGTCACTTGCCGTTGAAGCTCCCGGGGGGAAGAAGAAGACCAAGTCCGGCAAGAGTTCTGATGCCCACTCCGGCAAGCACACCTCTTCGGAGTGCTGCGCTGCCGTCGAGGACGCACCATCGAGTTCCACAGGCAAGTGTAAGAAGACAATGGCAGCTCCACCAGAGACGAAGAAGGTGTCCGCCAAGGAGGATGAGACTGGTGGTACCTTCACCATCAGTGCCACTCTCGACCCTAAATAGGAAAGCGCGCTCATTGCTTTCCTGCAGGCGAATGTCGACGTGTTTGCGTGGCAACCGTCTCACATCCCCGGTGTTCCCAGGAAAGTAATTGAGCACCACCTTGCCGTTTGTCCTCATGCGCGGCCCGTCAAGCAGAAAGTCAGGAAGCAAGCAGTGGAGCGCCAAGAATTCATTACAGAAGAGATCAAGAAGTTGGAAGCAGCAGGCCTTGTCAGAGGAGTGCTCCATCCTACGTGGTTGGCCAATCCTGTAGTTGTGCGCAAGGCGAATGGGAAATGGAGACTTTGTATCGATTTTACCGATGTTAACAAAGCTTGTCCCAAAGACCCATTTCCTTTGCCGCGCATTGACCAGATTGTTGACTCCACGGCCGGATGTGACTTGCTTTCATTTCTTGACGCATACTCAGGATACCATCAGATTTTCATGGCAGAAGAGGATGAAGAGAAGACCGCATTTATTACTCCATGTGGCACGTACTATTTCATACGGATGCCTTTCGGATTAAAAAATGCTGGTTCAACATTTGCAAGAGTAGTCCATGTCGCTCTTGAGCCACAAATACACAAAAATGTGGAAGCCTATATGGATGACATAGTGGTCAAGAGCAAGGACAAAGCAACCCTGATTCAAGATTTAGACGAGACCTTTGCAAATCTGCGCAAGATCAGCCTCAAGCTCAACCCCGAGAAGTGTGTGTTTGGAGTCCCCTCCGGCAAGCTTCTCGGGTTCTTCGTGTCTCAGCGGGGAATCGAAGCCAATCCCGACAAGATTAAGGCCATTGAGCAGATTGAAGCACCAAAGCGCGTCAAGGATGTACAAAGACTTGCCGGTTGCGTGGCTGCTCTCAGCAGGTTTATCTCTAAGTCTGCTGAGCGCGCCTTGCCATTTTTCAAATTATTGAAAAAGGCAGGTCCAATGAAATGGACTCCGGAAGCGGAGGCTACGCTGCAAGACTTGAAGAGATACCTGTCCTCCCCTCCAATACTTGTTGCACCTAAGCCACAAGAGAAGTTGCTGCTGTATATAGCGGCAACCAATCAAGTGGTTAGTGCTGCATTAGTAGCAGAGAGGGAGGCGGATGACGAGCCAGCAACCACGGCAAGCGCATCCAGCGACAAGCAAGGGGCTTCCCCGGCAAGCTCTGGTCCCGACAAAGATGGATCTGCGCAGATGCGCGAGGAGATACAAAAGAAAATGGTGCAGCGCCCAGTTTACTTTGTCAGTTCCCTTCTGCAGGGGGCTAGGTCAAGGTACTCTGGCGTGTAGAAATTGCTTTTCGGCCTTCTCATGGCCTCGAGAAAGCTACGCCATTACTTCCAAGCACATGAGATCACAGTTGTCACTCGCTTTCCGCTGAAGAGGATACTACAGAATCCAGAAGCGACAGGCAGGATTGTTGAGTGGGCACTGGAACTGTCAAGCTTTGGCCTCAAGTTTGAGAGTACTTCAACTATCCAAAGCAGAGCATTGGCAGAATTTATAGCAGAATGGACGCCAACACCAGATGAAGAAATTCCAGAAACGAGCATCCCTGTCGACGAAGCAAGCAAAGAGTGGCTGATGTACTTTGATGGTGCTTTTTCGCTGCAAGGCGCCGGCGCTGGCGTGCTGCTTATCGCACCCACCGGAGAACACCTCAAGTACATAGTCCAGATGCACTTTCCCAAGGAGCAAGCAACAAACAATACTGCAGAGTATGAAGGCTTGCTTGCCGGTCTCAGGATCGCGGCAGACCTTGGGATCAAGAAGCTCATTGTCAGGGGTGACTCACAGCTTGTCGTCCGCCAAGTGAACAAGAGTTATCAGAGTCCGTTGATGGAAGCCTACGTCGACGAAGTGAGAAAGCTAGAAGAGAACTTTGACGGCCTGCAGATGGAGCATGTTCCAAGAGCTCAGAACGCCATTGCCGATAGCCTGTCAAAGTGCGCCGCACTTAAGTTACCTGTGGAACCAGGGATCTTTGTGCTCAAGCTGACTCAACCATTCGTAACGCCACCGACTGGACAGAGCAAGAAGAGGAAGTTGATTTCTGGTGACTATTTTTCGGCAGAGCTTCCCGAAGCCGCCGCCAAGAAGGTCCCCAAGATCAACGCCAAGAGCGCTGAGGAGAAATCTACTCCGGCAAGCCCTAGGGTTTCTTCCATTGAAGCAGAAGCTCCCGGCAAGTTTTGCCCCGACAAGCTTGCCGGGGAACGTCAAGCTCCGGCAGGGCCGAAGGTTCTCGCCGTAGAAGCGGACGTTCCCGCAGCAACAGATTTGCCTTGCACTGGAGCAATCTGCTCCGGCAAACCCTAGGGTTTGTTCCGTCGAAGTAGAAGCTCCCGACAAGTTTTGCTCCGGCAAACTTGCTGGGGAACGTCAAGCTCCGGCGGAGCCGCAGGTTCTCGCCGTGGAAGCGGATGTTCCCGCAGCAGCAAATTTTCCTTTAGTCCTTGTTGTCGAGCCACAAGCTCCAACATGGGCACAACAGATTGTCCGTTTCCTTCAGACAGGAGAACTTCCCGAAGAGCAAGAAGAAGCGGAAAGAGTAGCCCGGCAGTCAAGTATGTACCAGTTTGTCGACAAGACACTGTACAGAAGAAGACTCAATGGTGTGAAATTGAAGTGTATTCACCGGGAAGACGGACAAAAGCTGTTGGCAGAGATACATGGAGGCATATGTGGTCACCACATTGGCGCAAGAGCACTTGTCAGCAAAGCATTCCGGCAAGGTTTCTTTTGGCCGACAGCCCTCCAGGATGCAACTGCACAAGTAACCAAGTGTGAAGCGTGCCAGTTCCATTCCAAGCAGATACACCAACCAGCTCTAGCTCTCCAGACGATCCCTTTATCCTGGCCATTTTCGGTCTAGGGGCTCGACATCCTCGGCCCCTTTCCCCGAGCAGTCGGGGGCTTTGAGTACTTGTACGTCACAGTCGACAAGTTCACAAAGTGGCCGGAAGTGGAACCAGTGAGGAAGGTGACAGCACAGTCAGCAGTCAAGTTCTTCAGGTTGATTGTTTGCCGCTTCGGGATCCCTAACAGGATAATCACTGACAACGGTACGCAATTTACGAGCCGCACCTTCATGCAGTACGTCCAAGATCTTGGCGCCAAGGTCTGCTTCGCTTCTGTTGCTCACTCGAGAAGCAACGGTCAAGCAGAGAGGGCAAATGCTGAAGTGCTGCGCGGGCTCAAGACCAGGACTTTCGACAGGCTGCACAAGTGCGGAAGAAACTGGATCGAGGAGCTGCCGGTGGTTCTTTGGTCGATCAGGATGACGCCAAATCGAGCCACTGGACAGACACCTTTCGCTCTAGTCTATGGAGCAGAGGCAGTTATCCCCACGGAACTCGTATACGGGTCACCTCGAGTGCTCGCTTATGATGAGCTTGAGCAAGAGCAGCTGCGACAAGATGACGCGCTGCTCCTTGAGGAAGACCGTCTTCAGGCTGCTGTACGAGCTGCTCGCTACCAGCAAGCTTTGTGCCGCTACCATAGCCGCAAAGTTAACGCCAGAAGTCTCGAGGAAGGCGACCTTGTTCTTCAGCGTGTTCAGTCCGCCAAGAATTCCAACAAGTTGACGCCAAAGTGGGAAGGCCCTTACCGGGTGAAACGAGTCACCAGGCCTGGCGCTGTCCGCCTTGAGACCGAAGATGGCATTCCGGTGAGCAACTCCTGGAACATTGAGCATCTTTGTAAGTTTTACCCATAAGGCGCGGTTGCCGGGACCTGTTCCGGCAACCACCTTTTGTACAAGTCTTGCCGCTGTTGCATGTAATCCTTTGTACAAAGCCGGGCGCAGACCCCGTGCATAAGTAAAGCTCATGTGCTCCGCACATTTTGTCAATTTCATGCTCTCTATTTTTTGGCATATATGATCTGACACTTTGTGCAGCACCTACTCCATGGTAAGCAATAACGAGCCGTAAGGCTCCGTATCTTTATTTTCTCTTCTTTCTTTTTTCTCAAGGAAAGGAAGGTTCCCTCGCCCACAAGTTTGCCGGGGAGGAAAGGAGAAGATAATGGTATGGACCAGACGTCGTTCAAGAAAAATTTCGCCTTACCGGGAAGCAAACAACAGAAAAGCTAAGTTGCCAAAGTTTGAGCAATCAGATTTTTTAAATTTTAAGTTATCTCCCTTGAACGACCGCACTTTGTATGGAAAACCTGTGCGCGGAGGAACCAACTCGTAGCTAGTTGTGCCCTTACTTTGTTTCGAGTCCGCTCAACAACTTAAGTGAGCTGCAACTAGTTGCGACAAGGTTTCTTGTCGGTAGCGGCACCGCCAGCAGGCTGGTGATGTCCCGCACTCAGCGCTCGCGGCTCAGGTACCTGCACCGGCAAGTTCCCTAAAAGCGTAGGGAAAAAACATACAAAGGGAGGAATAAAGTAAAGGGAATAACATTGCAATCATTACCCAGAATAGAGTTATATTACAAAGATAGCTTGTCGCAGCTCTAACAGATTGTTTTCATAACATGACAAACAGCGACAAGAAAAGGAGAAAACGGGCAGCCTAATCTACGCAGTCGCCTTCGATCCTCTTGATCCCGCTCACCTTGTCCACAATGGGTGCGACAAGGGTCTTGAGCGCCTCCAGATCAGCATCCGGCGGTAAGGTCTTGAGGACATTGGTGAGGTTGAGGCCCGGATTGCGTAAGGCCACCTTCACCAACACTTTCTGAAGGGTTCCCGCGCAGATTTTGCGCGACTCGTCGGCTAGCTGCTTAGGGATCTTCTCCCGGAGCCGCTGAAGGGCCGTCGCCACGCCCTTGAAGAACAAGACGAGCTTGGCGCTGGGTTGGAGGTTCTCGTCGGAGGGATACCCGAGATCCTCCATCCCCAGCTGCGCCAGCTCCCTATCAATGTCTGTGGCAGCGTTCACAAGACTCTCCGTCCAGTGCTCCACAGTCTCCCTGAAGGCGTTCTGGGTGGCGGCAACACTCTCCAACAGCGCCTTGTCGGCCTTGATCTCTTCTTTCAAGGCCGCCTCCTGCTTCTTGGCGCCGTCTAGTGTCTTGGTCAAAGTGGTCAGCTTCAACTCAAGATCCGTGTTGGAGCCTTTCGCGGCGCTGAGCTCTTTGCCCTTCTCGGCAAGATCGGCCTCCAGCTGCACCATCTTCATCTCCAGCTCCTTCTTGGCGGCCTCGGCAACTGCAGCAGCATCCTCTGCTTGCTTAAGGGCTCCGTCGAGTTTTTCCTCGCGCGCGGCAAGCTCCTCCTCGTGAGCGTCAAGATTGACCTTCCGTTGCGCCAGCTCGCCCTCCTCCGCGGATAGCTTCACAGCGGCAAGTCGCTGTTGCTCTTCGACTTCAGCCTTCTCGAGGAGGAAGGCCTTCTGCGCTTCGGCGAGCTGCTCCCGCTCCTCCGCCAGGGACCGGAGGGCTTCCCGGTGGAAACCCCCGAGCTCTTCCGTGCGCTTCTCGATGTCTGCTCCTGCCTTCGCGACAAGCGCCTCGCGGGATTCCAGCTTGGCTTGCCGCGCACGGTAGAGCGACAACAACTTCCGCAGCAGCCGCTCTTCCTCGGGCTCGTTGCTGCTGCTGCTCGGCGCGTCAACCAGTGTCAGCCCAGCGGAAGCAAGCACCTCCCCGTCGAAGATCTCTCCCTCGACCGGCGCCCTGGAGCTCGATGCCCAGGGAAGGTTGATGAAGACGTCGTCGCCGGCCTTCAAGTAGACGCCTGGCTGGGGCTCTTCGGAGCCTAGTGCTGCGGCAGCGGCGGACGGATCGACGGTCGGTGTAGCGCCTGGCGCTCCTGCAGCCTCAGGGCCGTCAGTGCGATCGCCAGACCCCTCGCCAGTTGCCGCGGCGGCAGCCTTAGCGGCCTCTGCGCCGGCGGGATCATCAGCACCGGCCGTTTCTTTGGCGACAACCTCGGTCTCCATCGGCTCCGTAGCAGATGGGTCTGACAGCCGGGAAAGGGAGAAGAGTCAAGCAAAAACCCAAGAAGATCAAAAGAAGAAGAACCCAAGGAAAGTTTTGAAGCGAAAGGATTACCTGTGCTGGGTTCTGCAGTCGTGGTCTCCACCGTCGGGGGGCCGCTAGTGCTGTCCCTTGCTGGGGAACCCTCCCTTACCGGAGACTTCTCCCTTACCGGAAAGCCCTCCTTTGCCGGAGAGCTCTCCCTTGTCGGGGGATTCTCCCTTGGCTCTTGGTGGGGCTGCTCTGCTCCTGCACAAACCAGCAGTAAGATATCAGCAAAGACAGAGTATCCATGCGCATCTCACAGCGGAAAGCAAACCATATACTTACGCTGGGGGCTGCTCTGGAGAAAAGTTGACGGGTCCGACAAGGTTGTCTCGGGCGCACCCCCTGCTGTCGCAGTAGGTTCGTCCTCGATGACAATCACCGGGACTTTGGCTCTCTTTGCTGCTCTCTAGGCCAGAGTCCTAAAAAGGAACAAGTTCAGAGTCAAGCAAATGAGATACAAGACAAACAACAAGGATTGAAGAACTACAAGTACAGCTAGAGAAGCTTACTCTTCTTCTTCTTCCTCGTCCGAGTTGAACGCGGAGAAGTCGAAGTCCGGCACGCGCCCGGCGCAAGGAGGCGGAGGAGAAGCTTCCCTTGGCCGCTTGGCGAGAGCAGTGGCGGTGGTCCGAGACGACCCCGCTCCAGCTGCTGGCGCGGCGTGAGCAGTGGCAGGAACTGAAGCGGTGGTCCGGCTAGATCCCGCTCCAGTTGCCGTCGCCGCATGAGGCACTCCCGCGGCAACGGTGTTTGCCGCGGTGGAGCGTGTCACACGGCGCGGCGACTGTTGACCCGCTTGCCGCTCCGCTACATCACCGGCCTTGCGGAGACGCCTTCTTGGTGAGGATGAAGGTTCTGCTTGCGGCGAGCTGCCCGAAGATGAGGAGGAAGAGGAGTTGATTTCCAGCGAGCCGCTCGTGTCCTTGGCGGGCTCGCTCGGCTCGGCGTCACGCCCGGCAAGCTCCTTCTTGCCGGCGGGCTCCCCTCGCTCGGCACGGCTTGCCGCTTCTGCTGCACCTGCCTCCTCCACGGTGAATCCAAAATTGCCCGCGGCTGCGGCTGCCGCTGCCTCTTCCAGCCTAGTGGCAATGAGCGCCATCTCTGCATCGGTGGTGTCGCGGGTGAGGCTGTCCTTCTCGTCGGAGCAGATCGGCACTTCCACAAAGTCATCGAAGAACTGCTGCACGACATCGTCCGCAGGCTCCTGCCAAGTTGGCACAATTCCATGTGAGTCGCACAGCGGCATCATTGCACGGATGCGGTCGAGCGAGGAGTTGTTGCACAGCGGATCGACACCCCCTGGCAACCTGAACACCTCGGGATGTTGGGGGTCATACTTGAACAGCTCCTGCAGCATCGCGTTGAGCTCCAGGACAGTGAAATTGAAATTGAGGCCCGGCCGCAACCTCATGATATCTGCCGCATTCTTGAACTCCCAGGCAGGTCTTCCTCGTTCCTGCAGGGGGGCGATGCGGCGGCGAAGAAAGTCTGCGCCAATAGCGCCTACAGTAAGTCCGGCAAGCCTGAGGCGTAGGATCCTGGTGACGGCAATCTTCAGCCTGTCGTCTTCCGGGGCCACGTCACTCCAATCGCTGCCGCGTGCTACTGGGGTTTGGCACCGGGTGGTGAATGGCTGCGGGTTCTCCTCGTCAATCCAGCACCAATCTGCTCTCCACTCCTCCCACTTGCCGTGGAACTCTCCCTCCAGATAGGTTTCTTTCTTGCCGGCCCTCGAGATCTAGGCGATTCCGCCGGATAATGGCTCCCCTCTCTCTACTCGGGGTATGAAGAAATGGCGGAAGAGGGCTACACTGGGGTGGACTCCGACAAAGTTTTCTTAGAGATGTGCGAAAACTGCCATGGTCAGAACGGCATTGGGAGTGAAGTCAAGGAGGTGGAATCCGTAGGTATTCGTGATGTCGCAGAAGAATTCAGAGAAAGGCGGGCAGAGCTCGCAGTAGAAGAACAATGCGAAGAAAGGGTATCCGTTCGGGGCCTTCTTCCAAGCGGCGGCGGGGAGTACCTTCGTGCGCGGATGCGCGCGCGTCTCCATCGACCAGAAGAGGTAGTAGTTCTTCCTCAGCTCCTTCGCGGCAAGCT
>NC_041392.1:554022143-554103108 GCF_002162155.2 Triticum dicoccoides | reverse complement strand
CGCAAGCCGCTGCGCCTCGGTCGACTTCACGACCTTCCCCTTGTTGGCTTTTGGAGCCATGGCGGAAGTGGTGGAGGAGGTCGACGGCGTTGGTGGTGCTGGTGGCGATGGGGGGCGGAGCGCTGCTCTCTCTCTCAGCTTTGGGAAGGCGAGGGAGCGGCGGAGATTTCTGAGATTGGAAGCAGCAACTGGCGAATGGGCGAACTACCCCTGTTTCCCCTGCTTATAAAGAGGGAGGGGGCGGACGTTCCGCATTTCCGAATAAAGAAACCACCCACGATCTCTCCCACGACGCCGCATTCAACGCGTGCTGTTCGGGGAGGGCGCGGCGGATACGGAGAGAGATACGACGTAACCTAGGCCGCGTGTGCCCGTGCCCTGTTTTGGGCCTGGCCCAACAGCGCTCGGCACCGTGTATGGCCCAGGCCCGGGGGCTCCTGTCGGTGTACTAGAGTAGGGGTACCCTAGTATCCCGAACTTGTGCACGGGCAGTCGCAGCATCCCGCGGCAAGGCTTGCCGGGTGACCGCCAAGGTCCTCCGTGGTCCCTTTGGAGCCATTCAAGAACAAAGTATCCAACCAAGACACCACAAGACCCCGGCAAGAGGAGCTTGCCGGGAAGGCCAACCAAGGCAAGGCGCTTAAGGAGACAAGACCCCGGCAAGAGGAGCTTGCCGGGAAGGCCACCCAAGGCATCTCAAGGAACTTGCCGCGACGCGCCTCACGTCCCGGCAAGGCCCGGTGAGCGACAAGCTCCCGGACGCGACAAGACAACGACCGCGGCAAGGCGCTTGCCGCGGCAAGCCACCACTCTGTGCCCGCGCTCCAGCACATCCACCAACGTGTCGCTCTGGGACCCTTCTAGGCGTGCGTGGCGGGAGGCTGTGCAGCCAGCGGTGCGCAGTGGGGAGCGGCACTGACAAGATTGCCATCGTGGCGAGCGGTGGCGTCCCTGACGGTCCCTTTTGCACTGTTTAGGCGACACAGACAGGCATTTAATGCCCTTGTCCCCTGCCGTCAGGGTTAGGTATGATACACTGTAGCAGGTAGCTGTACCTACCGCAGCACCTTTCCATTTTTACCCTCCGTCTCCGTTGCCACCTGTCGGTGACCCCTTGAGCATATAAAAGGAGGCCCGTGCGCAACGTAGAGAAGGTTAGCTAGTTCAGAGAACACTCACGCTCGGTCTCGTTAGCCACTGGTGTGTACTGTAGCACTCCGCGCTCCCGAGCAAGAACTCAATACAAACCACAAAGCAGGAGTAGGGTTTTACGCATCCGTGCGGCCCGAACCTGGGTAAACTGCTCGTGTGCTTTGCCTCAATCTGCTCTTCGTGCGACCTCCGCCCCCGCCGAACCGAAAGGGACTCGGTCCGCCGGTCCCATAGGTGTTCATGGATTAGTCCCCCGACAGTGATGAATTGAGTTTTTCCCTTTGAGATTTCGTTGTTATCAGATTGAATACTTTTATGGATTTGAGAGCACTTGATATTTGTCTTGCATATGAATACTCATGGTGATAATGGGGTATCATATTAATTCACTTAATATGTGTTTTGGCATTCAACTTGTGGATTCCCGCGGTGACATTGGGGTAATCTATGCATAGGGGTTGATGCACGTTCTCGTCTTTTGTTTCTCCGGTAGAAATTTTGGGGCACTCTTTGAGGTTCTTTGTGTTAGATTGAGTATTATGAATATGAATTTGCTTTGGTTTTGTTTTAGTACGAACTCTTGATAGATCGATCTAAAAGAATAACTTAGTGTTATTTTAGTACGTACTCTTGATAGATCGACCGGAAAGAATAACTTGGTGTTATTTTAGTACGAACTCTTCGATAGATCGATCGAAAAGAATAGCTACAAACAATTTTTCTTATGTTCTTCGCTAGATAGGAACTTTGGAGTGATTCTTCATCGCACTTTGAGGGATGTTATATGATCCAATTATATTAGCATTGTTGAGAGATTGCACTAGCGAAAGTACGGACCCTAGGCCTCATTTTCAAGCATTGCAACACCTTTTTTGTGCTTGTTTACTATTTGTTACCTTGCTTTTTTTATTTATTCAGATTATAAAAATATATTTCTACCATCAATATTACACCTTTATCACCATCTCTTTGCCGAACTAGTGCACCTATACAATTTGCCATTGTATTGGGTGTGTTGGGGACACAAGAGATTTCTTGTATTTGCTTGCAGGGTCGTTTGAGAGAGACCATCTTCATCCTACACCTCCCATGGATTGATAAACCTTAGGTCATCCACTTGAGTGAAAAATTAGTTGATTCTTGTTCCCATAAGTTGTTTGCTCACAAAATCCCTATGCATAGGAAGTGGGTTAGACTTAAATGTGCTAGTCATATGCTCCATGATGCTCTCTTTATGTTTCAATTCTTATCTTTTATGTGAGCATCATTGAAATCATCATGCCTAGCTAAAAGGCATTAAAGAAAAGCGCTTGTTGGGAGACAACCCAACACTTTTACCTATAGTTTTTGTGGGTTCACATGATTAGGCTACTGTAGTAATCATGTTTTATTGCTTTTGTTTCAATAAAGTGCCAAGTAAGACCTTTGGGATGGCTTACGGTGATAGTTGATTTGATCTTGCTGAAAAACAGGAACTTTTATGCTCAGGAAAACAATTCTCATTTTTAACATAAGCGTGATAAAATGATGATTATTTTTGCAGAAGATTAATAGACAAATTTCCTAGGCTTTCCTGTTTTTCAGAATTTTTGGAGTAGTAGAAATATGGTTGGAGTACAGATTACGACAGACTGTTCTGTTTTTGACAGATTCTGTTTTTCAATGCATAGTTTGCTTGTTTTCTAGTTTCTATGGTTTATATTGCTCAATATACATTATGGGAATGATATGCTATAGTAGGCATTGTGTGGAAACAATTATGAATCTTGTCTTTGACAGTACCAAGGTGAAATGGTTTGCTCTTTATCATACTAACCTATCTCACAAAGTTTTGTTAAGTTTTGTGTGATTGAAGTTTTCAAGTTTTGGGTGAGATGTCGATATGAGGAGAATAAGGAGTGACAAGACCCTAAGGTTGGGGATGCCCAAGGCACCCCAAGTAAATATTCAAGGAAGATCCAAGCAACTAAGCTTGGGGATGCCCCGGAAGGCATTCCCTCTTTCGTCTCCAACATTATCGGTAACCTCACTTGGAACTATGTTTTCATTCATCACATGATATGTGTTTTGCTTTGAGCAAAGATCTGAATATGGTAGATAACCATGGGTGGCAGGCCTATACAGTTACCGACGGTGATGGAACAACTTCCATAGTCACCCTTGAGAGGCCCATGGGGATGCGTTGATGAATCTAGGGTGCTCGCCATTGCTAAAGCTCTTGAGGTAAGTTTTGATGAAGAGGATTTGTGCCAGGGTGAGATGGGGAAAAGCTAGGGTATGATTTCTTTGGTGACCCTAGCTAGTTAAATACCCGTTAAAATCAGGCAGCGACAGACGCTTCGATAACCAATCATCAATACGCTTGTTCCCCAAGATGGCATGAAGATCAAGAAAAATCATAAACAATAACTGGGGGCCACAAGTGGTGGGACCAATGGCGAATCCCTGATAACGTCTTCAGGTCACCTGAAGAGAAGACCACCTGGTTCGATGTATGTTGATACGCGGACCCTTATTGAGAAGGCCGAGGATGTTTGGAGGGTTTTAAAGCTAAATTGGAACCAATAAAGGAAGAACTTTCCTGCCAAGCCGAAGTCCTCAAGCCAAACATGATGTTTCGAGGATGGCATTGATGTCCTCAGCTTTGAAGACAAGTTCAGGGGCTACAAACGGTGTCCTGGACTAAGGGGCACTAACCTATGCGACCCAAAGTCCATGGGCCGAGCTTACGGTCCATCGATCATTACAAGGAAGGACCCAGAAGGGCGTGCACCTCGGCGTAAGCAAGATAGACACCTCCGAAGACTTGATGTACACTTCAAGGATATCTCCATAACCGGCCTAATGGAAATCGAACATATGTGTAACCTAGGTACCCCTAGTGCATATATAAGCCAAGGGGTTTTGTCTTTAGAGACACGATTACAAGCCTTAGGGTTTATAACACAATCATATGATCTCGAGGTAGATCATATTGTACTTTGTAGTCCATCACATCAATATAATCAAAGAAGGACGTAGGGTTTTATCTCCTAGAGATGGCCCAAACCTGGGTAAGCATCGTCTCCAGTTTCCCCTTGTTACCATTGTCCCTAGAACACCAGCTGGGGACCCCCTACCCGAGATATGCCGGTATTAGCATCGACGAAACCCTCCTGTACAAGTTGCACATGTATGTTTTAGTTGGCATCCACTGGCTAATGGTCTATGGAGATTAAGATCTTATGGTTAACCAAGTAATGAATGAGTGGGATGTTCGTAGTCCATCAATGACTACGTACTGTGATGGATTCCAAAAACTTTAAAAACATTTGAAGGGTTGGAATTACATCACGTACCTCGAGATTAGAATTAAACAGTTGATGACTTGGCTAATTTAGGTTCCACTCAGAAATATTTTCCATGTGACATATTCCTTGATCACCTCCATTCTCTGACAATCAAAGAAGACCCCTTCAAGGAGGAGCCCCCGCAACCAGTCAGACCAACCAAATCAATTGAAGTTGAAGTTCCAGTAGTGATTGATCTGGTCCAAGAAGCCTTAATAATTATACCCGAATGGATGGGGCCCTACATCGCCTATTTGCCGAGGCAAGAGCTCTCGGACGATGAGGTTGAAGCCCCATAGATTGTCTGTCGATCGAAGGCCTATACCGTCCGATGACACCAACTTTACAACAAGAGCGTCACTAGCATACTGCAACATTGCATCTCACCAGAAGAAGGGCAACAGATATTGTAGGAGATCCATTTGGAACATGTGGTCACCACGCATCCTCCCGGACGCTGGTCGCCAAAGCATTTTGTGCAGGATTTTCTAGCCACGAGCTAATGAAGCTGCTAAGGATATCTTAGAACAGTGTGCCAATTCTATGCCAAGCCAGCCACGAGCTAATGAAGCTGCTAAGGATATCTTAGAACAGTGTGCCAATTCTATGCCAAGCCAGTGTCCACATGCTGAAGACAATCCCGCTTACATGGCCCTTCGCTATCTGGGGCCTTGCTCGGAGCCCTCAGGACTGGTCCTAGCAGATTCACTCATTTATTGGTGGTTGTTGACAAGTATACCATGTGGATAGAAACTAAGCCCATCAAAAAGTTAGATTCATCAACCACTATAAAATTCATGAAAGAAATACTTTTCAGATTCGGAGTTCCCCACGGTATCATCACTGATAATGGGTTGAATTTTGACTCGGACGAGTTCCGAGCCTTCGGTTACACTCAAGGAACTGGGTCAATCATGCCTCCATGGCTCACCTGCAGTTTAATGGACAAAGCCGAAAGAGCAAACAGTATGACACTCCAAGGACTGAAGTCACGCCTTATGCATAACTTGGAATATGCTGCGGGCGCGTGGGTCACCGAGGTGCCGTCAATCTTATGGGGCCTACAAACCACTCGTAATAGATCCACGAAGTACACTCCGTTCTTTATGGTGTATGGTGCATAAGCCGTCCTCCCGAGTGACCTACTTCATAATTCCCCCCGAATGGAATTATGCTCGGAAGCGGAGGCTAGCTAAGTTGGGCGATAGGATGGCCAGTATCTTCTCGAGGAGGGGAGGGAACTCACTCTTACGAGGTCCATCATCTATAAACAAAGTCTGTGATGTTATCACAGCAAAAAAGTTCGAGGGCATGCCTTTCAAGAAGGCGATTTGGTCCTCCGGCTGGATCAGCAAAAGCCTCATAAGTTAGACCCTCCCTGGGAAGGACCCTTTGTGGTGTCAAAGGTGTTAAATAATGGAGCCTATCGACTTTACAACCTCGAGAATCAGGAAGAAGATCCCTGTGAGGGAGTCCTGGATAGGGGGGTTCTCGGGTGTCCGGGCTATGCAACATGGGTCAGACTAATGGGCCGCAAAGATACAAGATGGAGGACTTTCCCCCATGTCCGGATGGGACTCTCCTTTGCATGGATGGCAAGCTTGGCGTTCGAATATGAAGATTCCTTTCTCTATAAACTGACTTTGTACAACCCTAGCCCCCTCCGGTGTCTATGTAAACCGGAGGGTTTAGTCCATAGAGGCAATCATAATCATATAGGCTAGACATCTAGGGTTTAGCCATTACGATCTCGAGGTAGATCAACTCTTGTAATCCCTATACTCATCAAAGTCAATCAAGCAGGACGTAGGGTATTACCTCCATTAAGAGGGCCCGAACCTGGGTAAACATCGTGTCCCCTGCCTCCTGTTCCCCTCAATCCTTAGACACACAGTTCGGGACCCCCTACCCGAGATCTGCTGGTTTTGACACCGACTTGGTGCTTTCATTGAGAGTTCCTCCGTGTTGTCGATAGAAGGATCGATGGCTCGCCTCATCATCAACGACAAAATCACCTCTGGAAAAGCCCTAGTTCCTCGGAAGATCCTCCAGATCGGCAATTTCACTATAGGCGCCCGCCCGGCCATAAAGCCCGAGACGGCCCCCGGATTGCCAAAAATCATCTCCGCATCAACCCCAAAAGCGTCATAAGATGGATCTGACAAATGTTTCGTCTTTAAATGAACTTCTAGATCGCATCGCCGCCCTGGGGGTCTCAACAGATTATGATCTGATCGGGCTTAAACCCGACCAGAGAGAAATCATATCCCCATCGGTCACCCACCTGGTGACCGTCGTGGAAGAGCATGGCGAGGATACTGCTCCTCCTATGCTAAAAACAAACTATGTTCGGATCTCCAAGCTCCGCGAGCCGGACGCCCATCTTCGAGAAACTATCCGTCCTCCAAACATAGAACCAGGCTTCGAGCCTAAAAATTCTCAGGACACTCCGGATCCTGGGCCATTAAACTCAGAAATTCTTTGAAACCCGGATTCCACAATGGGCCACGGGTCAGATTTAATCCCACCCGCCCACCACAAGCAATACTCTCCAAGCAATTCCGGTCCCTCAGACATATGCGATTTAATGTATATACGTCAGCAATCTCAGGAAACAGTCTATCACTTTTGGGCTAGATTCCTACTTGTTAAAAACATGATTAAAGATTGCTGCGACGACAACGCGATCTCAGTATTTCGCAACAACTGTATGGATGAGGGAATCCTTAATGCCCTCAATCGCCGTCGCATACTGCACTTTGCAGATTTGGCACACATAGTGCAGAAGTACTGCGCAATGGAAAGCACTTGGAAAACTCAGACAGCCTGCTGGGAACCGCAGGCCTATAAGCCACCTCCCGGACGAGCAAAAAGGATGCACCCTCGCGGGGCACCTGATCATCATCCCGTGGACAAGAAAATTAAGCCCTTTACGGGACATTGAACTGTCTTCGAGGAATGGCTCGATAGGCCCTGTCAAATACATATGACGTCGAATACCGAACCAACACACAACCTACATGCATGTTGGATACTCCGGCAAGTGGCCAAGAGCAGCAAGGGTATCCTCACCAACACTACCCCAGATAAGTACTCTTCGGAGGATGACGATCTCAATGTACTCACGGTCTTTGAAACCTTCTCATCAAATGCACAAAAGGGCGCTCTACAACCTCACTGAAGTCTGCCAAATAGCAGCAATAAACCCTTGGAACGATACGACGATTAGTTTCAATGCCGATGACGAATCAAGGTCCCGCTCAGTCTGGGCACCAGCCGCTTTGGTCCTAAACCCAATCGTGGATGGCTTTCGGCTCACTAAAGTGTTAATGGGCGGTGGCAGCAGACTGAACCTAATCTATGAGCACACGCTCAATAAAATGCAAGTGAACAGGAGTCGCATTGAGCAGAGTAATACAACCTTTCGAGGCATTATACCCAGTCGGAGAGCAAGATGCTCGAGGGAAATCAAACTCGACGTGGTATTCGACATGCCGGAGAACTGTAGGTCTGAAGAGTTACTCTTCCATGTGGCAATGTTCAACGGCGGGTATCACGCCCTGCTGGGGCAAGACGCATTCACACGCTTTCAAGCTATACCCCATTATGGGTACATGAAGCTCAAAATGCCCGGCCCCAACGGAGTTATCACTATTACCAGTGATCTGGACACATCACTCCGCATCGAAAACAAAACCACCTCCCTGGACCTCGAGGCACTATCGGAGGCCCTCGCGGCCGAAGAATTAACCACCTGACGTTACAGAGTGGATAGGGACGACGTAATACTCGATAAGAGACCTAAGCCAACTTCCTTCAAACCAGTAGAGGAAATAGTCAAATTTCAAGTTCACCCGACGAACCCCAAGAAGATAGCTTCCATGGGGCACAGCTGGATTCAACGGTCAATGCAGCATTACGCACGTTCCTACGCGAGAATTGGGACATCTTCGCCTGGTACCCTTCTAATATGCCAGGAATCCCACGCAAACTGGCCGAACACAATCTCAATATACTGAAGGGATACAAGCCAGTTAAGCAAACGCTCGGCGATGTTATGAACCCAAACGACATGCTATGTGGGAAGAGCTAGCCAAGTTACTTGAAGCCGGTTTTATCAGAGAAATCAAACATCCGGACTGGCTAGAAAACATGGTCATGGTGCCGAAGAAGGATAAATCCTGGCGCTTGTGTGTCGATTTCAAAGACCTTAATAAGGCCTGCCCTAAGGACCCCTTCCCACTACATCGCATCGACCAGATTATTGATGCAACCGAGGGACATGATTCACTATGTTTCCTCGATGCATACTCCGGATACCATGAAATTGAGATGAAGGAACCCGACCAGGCCGCAACGGCATTCATCAGCCCATACAGGCCTTTGATGTCTACTACACAACCTTCTTCTTGTAGACGTTGTTGGCCCTCCAAGTGCAGAGGTTTATAGGACAGTAGCAAATTTCTCTCAAGTGAATGACCTAAGGTTTTATCAATCCGTGGGAGGTGTAGGATGAAGATGGTCTCTCTCAAACAACCCTGCAACCAAATAGCAAAGAGTCTCCTGTGTCCCAACACACCCAATACAATGGTAAATTGTATAGGTGCACTAGTTCGGTGAAGAGATGGTAAGACAAGTGTAATATGGATGGTAGATATAGGTTTTTGTAATATGAAAATATAAAAACAGCAAGGTAGCAAGTGGTAAAAGTGAGCGTAAACGGTATTGCAATGCTAGGAAAAAGGCCCAGGGTTCATACTTTCAATAGTGCAAGTTCTCTCAACAATAATAACATAATTGGATCATATAACTACCCCTCAACATGCAACAAAGAGTCACTCCAAAGTCACCAATAGCGGAGAACAAAAGAAGAGATTATTGTAGGGTACGAAACCACCTCAAAGTTATCCTTTCTGATTGATCTATTCAAGAGTCTGTAGTAAAATAACACGAAGCTATTCTTTCCGTTCAATCTATCCTAGAGTTCGTACTAGAATAACACCTTAAGACACAAATCAACCAAAACCCTAATGTCACCTAGATACTCCAATGTCACCTCAAGTATCCGTGATTGATTATACGATATGCATCACACAATCTCAGATTCATCTATTCAACCAACATAAAGAACTTCAAAGAGTGCCCCAAAGTTTCTACCAGAGAGTCAAGACGAAAACGTGTGCCAACCCCTATGCATAAGTTCACAAGGTCATGGAACTGGCAAGGTGATCACCAAAACATACATCAAGTGGATCACGCGATATCCCATTGTCACCATAGATAAGCACATGCAAGACATACATCAAGTGTTCTCAAATCCTTAAAGACTCAATCCGATAAGATAACTTCAAATGGAAAACTCAATACATTACAAGAGAGTAGAGGGGGAGAAACATCATAAGATCCAACTATAATAGCAAAGCTCGCGATACATCAAGATCGTTCTGAATCAAGACACGAGAGAAAGAGAAATCAAACACATAGCTGCTGGTACATACACTCAGCCCCGAGTGTGAACTACTCCCTCCTCGTCATGGAGAGCACCAGAATGATGAAGATGACCACCGGAGAGGGATTCCACCCTCCAGTAGGGTGCCAGAATGGGTCTAGATTGGTTTTCGGTGGCTACAGAGGCTTTTGGCGGTGGAACTCCCGATCTAGGTTTCTTTTTGGAAGTTTGGGGTTATAAAAGAGGTGCTGGAGTCGGGAACAAGTCAGGGGGTCCCCCAGGCGGCCACGAGGTAGGGGGCGTGCCCAGGGGGTAGGGCATGCCCCCCACCCTCGTGGTGGCCTCGGGACTCTTCTGGCCCATCTCCGGTACTCCGTGGGATTCTTGTGGTCCAAAAATGATCTCCGTGAAATTTCAGGTCAATTGGACTCCGTTTGGTTTTCCTTTTCTGCAATACTCAAAACAAGGGAAAAAAGAAACTGGAACTGGGCTCTAGGTTAATAGGTTAGTCCCAAAAATCATATAAAATAGCATATAAATGCATATAAAACATCCAAGGTTGATAATATAATAGCATGGAACAATCAAAAATTGTAGATACGTTGGAGGCATATCAAGCATCCCAAGCTTAATTCTTGCTCGTCCTCGAGTAGGTAAATGATAAAAACATAATTTTTGATGTGGAATGCTACCTAACATATTTATCCATGTAATTATCTTTATTGTGGCAAGAATATTCATATCCGAAAGATTCAAGACAAAAGTTTAATATTCACATAAAATAATAATACTTCAAGCATACTAACAAAGTAATCATGTCTTCTCAAAATAACATGGCCAAAGAAAGCTATCCCTACAAAATCATATAGTCTGGCTATGCTCTATCTTCATCACACAAAATATTTAAATCATGCACAACCCCGATGACAAGCCAAGCAATTGTTTCATACTTTTGATGTTCTCAAACTTTTTCAATCTTCACGCAATAGATGAGTGTGAGCCATGAACGTAACACTATAGGTGGAATAGAATGGTGGTTGTGGAGAAGAGAAAAAGGAGAAGATAGTCTCACATCAACTAGGCGTATCAACGGGCTATGGAGGTGCCCATCAATAGATATCAATGTGAGTGAGTAGGGATTGCCATGCAACGGATGCAGTAGAGCTATAAGTGTATGAATGCTCAAAAAGAAACTAAGTGGGTGTGCATCCAACTTGCTTGCTCACGAAGACCTAGGGCATTTTGAGGAAGCCCATCATTGGAATATACAAGCCAAGTTCTATAATGATAGATGCCCACTAGTATTTGAAAGTGACAACATAGGAGACTCTCTATCACAAAGATCATGGTGCTACTTTGAAGCACAAGTGTGGTAAAAGGATAGTAGCATCGCCCCTTCTCTCTTTTTCTCTCATTTTTTTATTTTTTATTTTTTTTTTGTTTTTTGGGCCTTCTCTTTTTTATGGCCTCTTTTTTCTCTTTTTTTTTATTTTTCGTCCGGAGTCTCATCCCGACTTATGGGGGAATCATAGTCTCCATCATCCTTTCCTCACTCGGACAATGCTCTAATAATGATGCTCATCAACTTTTATTTACTTACAGCTCAAAAATTACAACTCGATATTTAGAACAAAATATGACTCTATATGAACGCCTCTGGCGGTGTACCAGGATGTGCAATAAATCAAGAGTGACATGTATGAAATAATTATGAAAGATGGCTTTGCCACAAATATGATGTCAACTACATGATCATGCAAAGCAATATGACAATGATGGAGCGTGTCATAATAAATGGAATCATGAAAAGTTGCATGGCAATATATCTTGGAATGGCTATGGAAATGCCATAATAGGTAGGTATGGTGGCTGTTTTGAGGAAGGTATATGGTGGGTTTATGGTACCGGCGAAAGTTGCGCGGTACTAGAGAGGCTAGCAATGGTGGAAGGGTGAGAGTGCGTATAATCCCTGGACTCAACATTAGTCATAAAGAACTCACATACTTATTGCAAAAATCTATTAGTTATCGAAACAAAGTACTACGCGCATGCTCCTAGGGGGATAGATTGGTAGGAAAAGACCGTCGCTCGTCCCCGACCGCCACTCATAAGGAAGACAATCAATAAATAAATCATGCTCCGACTTCATCACATAACGGTTCACCATACGTGCATGCTACGAGAATCACAAACTTTAGCACAAGTATCTCTAAAATTCACAACTACTCAACTACCATGACTCTAATATCACCATCTTCATATCTCAAAACAATCATCAAGTATCAAACTTCTCATAGTATTCAATGCACTTTATATGAAAGTTTTTATTATACCCATCTTGGATGCCTATCATATTAGGACTAATATCATAACCAAAGCAAATTACCATGATGTTCTAAAAGACTCTCAAAATAATATAAGTGAAGCATGAGAGATCAATAATTTCTATAAAATAAAACCACCACCGTGCTCTAAAAAGGTATAAGTGAAGCACTAGAGCAAATGACAAACTACTCCGAAAGATATAAGTGAAGATCAATGAGTAGTCGAATAATTATGCAACTATGTGAAGACTCTCTAACATTTAAAAATTTCAGATCTTGGTATTTTATTCAAACAACAAGCAAAACAAAAAGAAAGTAAAATGGCGCTCCAAGCAAAACACATATCATGTGGTGAATAAAAATATAGCTCCAAGTAAAGTTACCGATGAACGAAGACGAAAGAGGGGATGCCATCCGGGGAATCCCCAAGCTTAGGCTCTTATTTTTCCTTTAATATTACCTTGGGGTGCCTTGTGCATCCCCAAGCTTAGGCTCTTGCCACTCCTTATCCCATAGTCCATCGAATCTTTACCCAAAACTTGAAAACTTCACAACACAAAACTTAACAGAAAACTCATAAGCTCCGTTAGTATAAGAAAATAAATCACCACTTAGGTACTGTTGTGACTCATTCTAAATTCACATTGGTGTAATATCTACTGTATTCCAACTTCTTTATGGTTCATACCCTCCGATACTACTCATGGATTCATCAAAATAAGCAAACAACACATAGGAAACAGAACAGTCTGTAGCAATCTGGAGGTTTCAAATACTTCTGTCACTCAAATAATTCTGAAATAAATTGGTGAACCTGAGTAATTTGTCTATTAATCATCTGCAAAAATATTCAACCTAATTTCGCTCTCCAGTAAAAAATGGCAGCAAATCTCGTGAGCGCTATAGTTTCTGTTTTTTACAGGAAGATGGCAAAGACTTCACCAAAGTCTTCCCAAAGGTTCTACTTGGTACAAACACTAATTAAAACATAAAACCACATCCGAACAGAGGCTAGAAGAATTATTTATTACTAAACAGGAACAAAAAGCAAAGAACAAAAATAAAATTGGGTTGCCTCCCAACAGGCGCTATCGTTTAACGCCCCTTGCTAGGCATGACGATTTCAATGATGCTCACATAAAAGATAAGGATTGAAACATAAAGAGAGCATCATGAAGAATATGACTAGCACATTTAAGTCTAACCCACTTCCTATGCATAGGGATTTTGTGAGCAAACAACTTATGGGAACAATAATCAACTAGCATAGGAAGGCAAAACAAGCATAACTTTAAAACTTTAAGCACATAGAGAGGAAACTTGATATTATTGCAATTCCTACAAGCATATATTCCTCCCTCATAATAAATTTCAGTAGCATCATGAATGAATTCAACAATATAACCATCACATAAAGCATTCTTTTCATGATCTACAAGCATATAATTTTTATTACTCTCCACATAAACAAATTTCTTCTTATTGGGAATAGTGGGAGCATCATAAGAAACTCGAATACTATAAATTGTTTCCAAATTAAAAGAGTAATGGTCAAAAAAGGGTAATCATAATTGAAGGAAATATGCCCTAGAGGCAATAATAAAGTTATTATTTATTTCCTTATAATCATGATAAATGTTTATTATTCATGCTAGAATTGTATTAACCGGAAACATAATACATGTGTGAATACATAGACAAACTTAGTGTCACTATTATGCCTCTACTTGACTAGCTCGTTAATCAAAGATGGTTATGTTTCCTAACCATGAACAAAGTGTTGTTATTTGATTAACGAGGTCACATCATTAGTTGAATGATCTGATTGACATGACCCATTCCATTAGCTTAGCACCCGATCGTTTAGTATGTTGCTATTGCTTTCTTCATGACTTATACATGTACCTATGACTATGAGATTATGCAACTCCCGTTTGCCGGAGGAACACTTTGGGTGCTACCAAACGTCACAACGTAACTGGGTGATTATAAAGGAGCATTACAGGTGTCTCCAAAGGTAGATGTTGGGTTGGCGTATTTCGAGATTAGGATTTGTCACTCCGATTGTCGGAGAGGTATCTCTGGGCCCTCTCGGTAATGCACATCACTTAAGCCTTGAAAGCATTGCAACTAAATGAGTTAGTTGCGGGATGATGTATTACAGAATGAGTAAAGAGACTTGCCGGTAACGAGATTGAACTAGGTATTGGAATACCGACGATCGAATCTCGGGCAAGTAACATACCGATGACAAAGGGAACAACGTATGTTGTTATGCGGTCTGACCGATAAAGATCTTCGTAGAATATGTAGGAGCCAATATGGGCATCCAGGTCCCGCTATTGGTTATTGACCGGAGACGTGTCTCGGTCATGTCTACATTGTTCTCGAACCCGTAGGGTCCGCACGCTTAAGGTTACGATGACAATTATATTATGAGTTTATGCATTTAGATGTACCGAAGGTTGTTCGGAGTCCCGGATGTGATCACGGACATGACGAGGAGTCTCGAAATGGTCGAGACGTAAAGATTGATATACTGGAAGCCTACATTTGGATATCGGAAGTGTTCCGGGTGAAATCGGGATTTTACCGGAGTACCGGGAGGTTACCGGAATCCCCCGGGAGCCATATGGGCCTTAATGGGCTTTAGTGGAAAGGAGAAAGGGGCAGCCCAAGGTGGCCGCGCGCCTCCCCCCTTCCCCTAGTCCTATTAGGACTAGGAGAGGTGGCCGCCCCCCTTCTCTCTCTTTCCCCCTCGGGGAATCCTAGTCCAACTAGGATTGGGGGGGGGGGAGTCCTACTCCCGGGAGGAGTAGGACTCCTCCTGCGCCCTCCTCCTGGCCGGCGGCCCCCTCCCCCTTGGATCCTTTATATACTGAGGCAGAGGCACCCCAGAAACACACAAGTTGATCCACGTGATCTATTCCTTAGCCGTGTGCGGTGCCCCCTGCCACCATAGTCCTCGATAATACTGTAGCGGAGTTTAGGCGAAGCCCTGCTGCTGTAGTGCAGCAAGATCGTCACCACACCGTCGTGCTGACGGAACTCTTCCCTGACACTTTGCTGGATCGGAGTCCGGGGATCGTCATCGAGCTGAACGTGTGCTCGAACTCGGAGGTGCCGTAGTTTCGGTGCTTGATCGGTTGGATCGTCAAGACGTACGACTACTTCCTCTACGTTGTGTCAGCGCTTCCGCAGTCGGTCTGCGTTGAGTACGTAGACAACACTCTCCCCTCTCGTTGCTATGCATCACATGATCTTGTGTGTGCGTAGGATTTTTTTTTGAAATTACTACGAAACCCAACAGTGGCATCCGAGCCTAGGTTATTTATGTTGATGTTATATGCACGAGTAGAACACAAGTGAGTTGTGGGCGATATAAGTCATACTGCCTACCAGCATGTCATACTTTGGTTTGGCGGCATTGTTGGACGAGATGACCCGGACCAACATTACGCGTACGCTTACACGAGACCGGTTCCCCCGACGTGCTTTGCACATAGGTGGCTTGCGGGTGACTGTCTCTCCAACTTTAGTTGAACCAAGTATGGCTACACCCGGTCCTTGCGAAGGTTAAAACGGAGTCTATTTGACAAACTATCGTTGTGGTTTTGATGCGTAGGTGAGATTGGTTCTTGCTTAAGCCCGTAGCAGCCACGTAAAACTTGCAACAACAAAGTAGAGGACGTCTAACTTGTTTTTGCAGGGCATGTTGTGATGTGATATGGTCAAGACATGATGCTGAATTTTATTGTATGAGATGATCATGTTTTGTAACCGAGTTATCGGCAACTGGCAGGAGCCTTATGGTTGTCGTTTTATTGTATGCAATGAAATCGCGATGTAATGCTTTACTTTATTACTAAGTGGTAGTGATAGTCGTGGAAGCATAAGCTTGGCGAGACGACAACGATGCTACGATGGAGATCAAGGTGTCACGCCGGTGACGATGGTGATCACGACGGTGCTTCGGAGATGGAGATCACAAGCACGAGATGATGATGGCCATATCATATCACTTATATTGATTGCATGTGATGTTTATCCTTTTATGCATCTTATCTTGCTTTGATTGACGTAGCATTATAAGATGATCTCTCACTAAATTATCAAGAAGTGTTCTCCCTGAGTATGCACCGTTGCGAAAGTTCTTCGTGCTGAGACACCACGTGATGATCGGGTGTGATAGGTTCTACGTTCAAATACAACGGGTGCAAAACAGTTGCACACGCGGAATACTCAGGTTATACTTGACGAGCCAAGCATATATAGATATGGCCTCGGAACACGGAGACCAAAAGGTCGAGCATGAATCATATAGTAGATATGATCAACATAACGATGTTCACCATTGAAAACTACTCCATCTCACGTGATGATCGGTTATGGTTTAGTTGATTTGGATCACGTAATCACTTAGAGGATTAGAGGGATGTCTATCTAAGTGGGAGTTCTTTAATTAATTTGATTAACTGAACTTAAATTTATCATGAAACTTAGTACCTGATTAGCATCTTGCTTGTTTATGTTTGATTGTAGATAGATGGCTCGTGCTGTTGTTCCGTTGAATTTTAATGCGTTCCTTGAGAAAGCAAAGTTGAAAGATGATGGTAGCAATTACACGGACTGGGTCCGTAACTTGAGGATTATCCTCATTGCTGCACAGAAGAATTATGTCCTGGAAGCACCGCTGGGTGCCAGGCCTGCTGCAGGAGCAACGCCAGATATTATGAACGTCTGGCAGAGCAAAGCTGATGACTACTCGATAGTTCAGTGTGCCATGCTTTACGGCTTAGAATCGGGACTTCAACGATGTTTTGAACGTCATGGAGCATATGAGATGTTTCAGGAGTTGAAGTTAATATTTCAAGCAAATGCCCGGATTGAGAGATATGAAGTCTCCAATAAGTTCTATAGCTGTAAGATGGAGGAGAACAGTTCTGTCAGTGAGCATATACTCAAAATGTCTGGGTATAATAATCACTTGATTCAATTGGGAGTTAATCTTCTAGATGATAGCGTCATTGACAGAATTCTTCAATCACTGCCACCAAGCTACAAGAGCTTCGTGATGAACTATAATATGCAAGGGATGAACAAGACTATTCCCGAGCTCTTCGCGATGCTGATAGCTGCAGAGGTAGAAATCAAGAAGGAGCATCAAGTGTTGATGGTCAACAAGACCACTAGTTTCAAGAAAAAGGGCAAAGGGAAGAAGAAGGGGAACTTCAAAAAGAGCGGAAAACAAGTTGCTACTCAAGAGAAGAAACCCAAACCTGGACCTAAGCCTGAAACTGAGTGCTTCTATTGCAAGCAGACTGGTCACTGGAAGCGGAACTGCCCCAAGTATTTGGCGGATAAGAAGGATGGCAAGGTGAACAAAGGTATATGTGATATACATGTTATTGATGTGTACCTTACTAATGCTCGCAGTAGCACCTGGGTATTTGATACTAGTTCTGTTGCTATTATTTGCAACTCGAAACAGGGACTACGGGTCAAGCGAAGATTGGTTAAGGATGAGGTGACGATGCGCGTGGGAAACGGTTCCAAAGTCGATGTGATCGCAGTCGGCACGCTACCTCTACATCTACCTTCGGGATTAGTATTAGACCTAAATAATTGTTATTTGGTGCCAGCATTAAGCATGAACATTATATCTGGATCTTGTTTGATGCGAGACGGTTATTCATTTAAATCAGAGAATAATGGTTGTTCTATTTATATGAGTAATATCTTTTATGGTCATGCACCCTTGAAGAGTGGTCTATTCTTGTTGGATCTCGATAGTAGTAACACACATATTCATAATGTTGAAGCCAAAAGATGCAGAGTTGATAATGATAGTGCAACTTATTTGTGGCACTGCCGTTTAGGTCATATTGGTGTAAAGCGCATGAAGAAACTCCATTCTGATGGACTTTTGGAACCACTTGATTATGAATAACTTGGTACTTGCGAACCGTGCCTCATAGGCAAGATGACCAAAATGCCGTTCTCCAGTACTATGGAGAGAGCAACAGATTTGTTGGAAATCATACATACAGATGTATGTGGTCCGATGAATATTGAGGCTCGTGGCGGCTATCGTTATTTTCTCACCTTCACAGATGATTTAAGCAGATATGGGTATATCTACTTAATGAAACATAAGTCTGAAACATTTGAAAAGTTCTAAGAATTTCAGAGTGAAGTTGAAAATCATCGTAACAAGAAAATAAAGTTTCTATGATCTGATCGTGGAGGAGAATATTTGAGTTACGAGTTTGGTGTACATTTGAAAAATTGTGGAATAGTTTCGCAACTCACGCCACCCGGAACACCTCAGCGTAATGGTGTGTCTGAACGTCGTAATCGTACTTTACTGGATATGGTGCGATCTATGATGTCTCTTACTGATTTACCGCTATCGTTTTGGGGGTACGCTCTAGAGACGGCCGCATTCACGTTAAATAGGGCACCATCAAAATCCGTTGAGATGACGCCTTATGAACTGTGGTTTGGCAAGAAAACAAAGTTGTCATTTCTAAAATTTTGGGGCTGCGATGCTTATGTGAAAAAGCTTCAACCTGATAAGCTCGAACCCAAATCGGAGAAATGTGTCTTCATAGGATATCCAAAGGAAACTATTGGATACACCTTCTATCACAGATCCGAAGGCAAGACTTTTGTTGCTAAATTCAGAAACTTTCTGGAGAAGGAGTTTCTCTCGAAAGAAGTGAGTGGGAGGAAAGTAGAACTTGACGAGGTAACTGTACCTGCTCCCTTATTGGAAAGTAGTACATCACAGAAAACTGTTTCTGCGACACCTACACCAGTCAGTGAGGAAGCTAATGATGATGATCATGAAACTTCAGAACAAGATACTACTAAACCTCGTAGATCAACCAGAGTAAGATCCGCACCAGAGTGGTACGGTAATCCTGTTCTGGAAGTCATGTTATTAGATCATGATGAACCTATGAACTATGAAGAAGCGATGGTGAGCCCAGATTCTGCAAAGTGGCTTGAAGCCATGAAATCTGAGATGGGATCCATGTATGAGAACTAAGTGTGGACTTTGGTTGACTTTCCCGATGATCGGCAAGCAATTGAGAATAAATGGATCTTCAAGAAGAAGACTGACGCTGACGGTAATATTATTGTCTACAAAGCTCGACTTGTCGCAAAAGGTTTTCGGCAAGTTCAAGGGATTGACTATGATGAGACCTTCTCACCCGTAGCGATGCTTAAGTCTGTCCGAATCATGTTAGCAATTGCCGCATTTTATGATTATGAAATTTGGCAGATGGATGTCAAAACTGCATTCCTGAATGGATTTCTGGAAGAAGAGTTGTATATGATGCAACCAGAAGGTTTTGTCGATCAAAAGGGAGCTAACAAAGTGTGCAAGCTCCAGCGATCCATTTATGGACTGGTGCAAGCCTCTCGGAGTTGGAATAAACATTTTGATAGTGTGATCAAAGCATTTGGTTTTATACAGACTTTTGGAAAAGCCTGTATTTACAAGAAAGTGAGTGGGAGCTCTGTAGCATTTCTGATATTATATGTGGATGACATATTGTTAATTGGAAATGATATAGAATTTCTGGATAGCATAAAGGGATACTTGAATAAGAGTTTTTCAATGAAAGACCTCGGTGAAGCTGCTTACATATTAGGCATTAAGATCTATAGAGATAGATCAAGACGCTTAATTGGACTTTCACAAACAACATACCTTGACAAAATTTTGAAGAAGTTCAAAATGGATCAAGCAAAGAAAGGATTCTTGCCTGTGTTACAAGGTGTGAAATTGAGTAAGACTCAATGCCCGACCACTGCAGAAGATAGAGAGAATATGAAAGATGTTCCCTATGCATCAGCGATAGGATCTATCTTGTATGCAATTCTGTGTACCAGACCTGATGTGTGCCTTGCTATAAGTCTAGCAGGGAGGTACCAAAGTAATCCAGGAGTGGATCACTGGACAGCGGTCAAGAACATCCTGAAATACCTGAAAAGGACTAAGGATATGCTTCTCGTATATGGAGGTGACAAAGAGCTCGTCATAAAAGGTTACGTTGATGCAAGCTTTGACACTGATCCGGACGATTCTAAATCGCAAACCGGATACGTGTTTACATTAAACGGTGGAACTGTCAGTTGGTGCAGTTCTAAACAAAGCGTCGTAGCGGGATCTACATGTGAAGCGGAGTACATAGCTGCTTCGGAAGCAGCAAATGAAGGAGTCTGGATGAAGGAGTTCATATCCGATCTAGGTGTCATACCTAGTGCATCGGGTCCAATGAAAATATTTTGTGACAATACTGGTGCAATTGCCTTGGCAAAGGAATCCAGATTTCACAAGAGAACCAAGAACATCAAGAGACGCTTCAATTACATCCAGGATCTAGTCCAGGTGGGAGACATAGAGATTTGCAAGATACATACGGATCTGAATGTTGCAGAACCATTGACTAAGCCTCTTCCACGAGCAAAACATGATCAGCACCAAGGCTCCATGGGTGTTAGAATCATTATAGTGTAATCTAGATTATTGACTCTAGTGCAAGTGGGAGACTGAAGGAAATATGCCCTAGAGGCAATAATAAAGTTATTATTTATTTCCTTATAATAATGATAAATGTTTATTATTCATGCTAGAATTGTATTAACCGGAAACATAATACATGTGTGAATACATAGACAAACTTAGTGTCACTAGTATGCCTCTACTTGACTAGCTCGTTAATCAAAGATGGTTATGTTTCCTAACCATGAACAAAGTTTTGTTATTTGATTAACGAGGTCACATCATTAGTTGAATGATCTGATTGACATGACCCATTCCATTAGCTTAGCACCCGATCATTTAGTATGTTGCTATTGCTTTCTTCATGACTTATACATGTTCCTATGACTATGAGATTATGCAACTCCCGTTTGCCAGAGGAACACTTTGGGTGCTACCAAACGTCACAACGTAACTAGGTGATTATAAAGGAGCATTACAGGTGTCTCCAAACGTAGATGTTGGGTTGGCGTATTTTGAGATTAGGATTTGTCACTCTGATTGTCGGAGAGGTATCTTTGGGCCCTCTCGGTAATGCACATCACTTAAGCCTTGCAAGCATTGCAACTAAATGAGTTAGTTGCGGGATGATGTATTACAGAATGAGTAAAGAGACTTGCCGGTAACGAGATTGAACTAGGTATTGGAATACCGACGATCGAATCTCGGGCAAGTAACATACCGATGACAAAGGGAACAACGTATGTTGTTATGCGGTCTGACCGATAAAGATCTTCGTAGAATATGTAGGAGCCAATATGGGCATCCAGGTCCCGCTATTGGTTATTGACCGGAGACGTGTCTCGGTCATGTCTACATTGTTCTCGAACCCGTAGGGTCCGCACGCTTAAGGTTACGATGACAGTTATATTATGAGTTTATGCATTTAGATGTACCTAAGGTTGTTCGGAGTCCCGGATGTGATCACGGACATGACGAGGAGTTTCGAAATGGTCGAGACGTAAAGATTGATATATTGGAAGCCTACATTTGGACATCAGAAGTGTTCCGGGTGAAATCGGGATTTTACCGGAGTACCGGGAGGTTACCGGAACCCCCCGGGAGCCATATGGGCCTTAATGGGCTTTAGTGGAAAGGATAAAGGGGCAGCCCAAGGTGGCTGCGCGCCTCCCCCCTTCCCCTAGTCCTATTAGGACTAGGAGAGGTGGCCGGCCCCCCTCTCTCTCTTTCCCCCTCGGGGAATCCTAGTCCAACTAGGATTGGGGGGGGGAGTCCTACTCCCTGGAGGAGTACGACTCCTCCTGCGCCCTCCTCCTGGCCGGAGGCCCCCTCCCCCTTGGCTCCTTTATATATTGAGGCAGAGGCACCCCAGAAACACACAAGTTGATCCACGTGATCTATTCCTTAGCCGTGTGCAGTGCCTCCTGCCACCATAGTCCTCGATAATACTATATCGGAGTTTAGGCGAAGCCCTGCTGCTGTAGTGCATCAAGATCGTCACCACGCCGTCGTGCTGACGAAACTCTTCCCCGACACTTTGCTGGATCGGAGTCCGGGGATCGTCATCGAGCTAAACGTGTGCTCGAACTCGGAGGTGCCGTAGTTTCGGTGCTTGATCGGTTGGATCGTGAAGACGTACGACTACTTCCTCTACGTTGTGTCAGCGTTTCCGCAGTCGGTCTGCCTTGGGTACGTAGACAACACTCTCCCCTCTCGTTGCTATGCATCACATGATCTTGCGTGTGCGTAGGAATTTTTTTTGAAATTACTACGAAACCCAACAATAATGATGACAAGTTTTATAAATATAATCATAACTACTTTTTATAGCATAAGTGTCATCACAATAATCATCATAAATAGGAGGCATGCTATCATCATAATAAATTTGCTCATCATGACTTGGGAGACTAATATCATCTTCATTAAACATAGCATCCCCAAGCTTGGGCCAAACATTAATTGCAGAAAATACATTCTCAAACATGTCATTCTCATCAAACCTAGCATCCCCAAGCTTGTGCCTTTTCATATCATAAGCATAATCACTCTCATCATTAATAGTATGGATAGCACCAATAGTATAGCAATTATCATCATCACAATGAGTAATAGGAGCCACATCATTTGGGAGGGATAACTTTTTACCTTTGCTTCTACATATTTTCTTTTGCTTCTTCGTATCATGTGTGGGTTTAACCCTCTTTTTGGAGCTCCTTATTAATGAGATTGGTTCTATAGAAGGTTCTTCCTCGTTACCTGATTCATCATAGGAAAAAATAGGAGGATATTGGGAAATCTCTTCCCTTTCATTAGTATTCTCTTCATATTCTAATTGTTTTCTTGACTTTATGTAATTGGCAATATAAGGATTTTCAATGCAATTCACCGCACAATACATATAAATTTCCTCTAGATCAAAATCAAGAACTTTATCAAGGGCAAATTCTGGAATATCCTTAGTTATACGTTTCATTTCTTCATAACCCAAAAGCAGACTAAGTTCATTATGATGCGCAAGGGAAATCAAGTCATCACAATTTTTGGACACGATTCGATCATGAAACAATTTACATTGGATATTTAAATGACCATGTTCATTGCAAAGTTCACAAGGATGGCTAAGAAAATTTAAATTTTCAGCACAAACATCTAGCCTTTCTTGCAACCATTTAGTTTCTAAATACGTATGCCTCTTGCAAAATCTATCTTCCCTATGTGGTGTGTACTTTCAAACCCTATGCACTCCACAAAAATTGACATGCTTATAAGAGACATTTTCATCATGACTAGTGCAATCATCATTAGTACTATGGATATTCAAAGAGTTTGTACTAACAACATTGCAATCATGCTCATCATTCAAAGATTTGGTGCCAAACATTTTAATGCATTCTTCTTCTAGCATTTTGGCACAATTATCGGAATCCTTATTTTTATGAAAGATATTAAAAAGATGAAGCATATGAGGTACCCTCAATTCCATTTTTAGTTTTCTTTTATAGACTAAACTAGTGATAAAACAAGAAACTAAAAGATTCGATTGCAAGATCTAAAGATATACCTTCAAGCGCTAACCTCCCCGGCAACGGCGCCAGAAAATAGCTTGATGTCTACTACACAACCTTCTTCTTGTAGACGTTGTTGGGCCTTCAAGTGCGGATGTTTGTAGGACAGTAGCAATTTGCCTCAAGTGGATGACCTAAGGTTTATCAATCTGTGGGAGGCGTAGGATGAAGATGGTCTCTCTCAAACAACCCTGCAACCAAATAGCGAAGAGTCTCTTGTGTCCCCAACACACCCAATACAATGGTAAATTGTATAGGTGCACTAGTTCAGCGAAGATATGGTAATACAAGTTTAATATGGATGGTAGATATATGTTTTTGTAATCTGAAAATATAAAAAGAGCAAGGTGATACGTCTCCAACGTATCTAGAATTTTTGATTGCTCCATGCTACTATATATTCCTTTTTTATGTTTAATGGACTTATTTATACACTTTTATATTATTTTTGGGATTAACCTATTAACCGGAGGCCCAACCCAAATTGATGTTTTTTTGCCTATTTCAGTGTTTCGCAGAAAAAGAATATCAAACGGAGTCCAAAAGGAATGAAACCTTCGGGAGCGTGGTTTTTGGAACAAACATGATCCAGAGGACCTGGAGTGGACGTCAAGCAACCAATGAGGAGGCCACAAGGCAGGGGGCGTGCCTACCCCCCTGGGTGCGCCCTCCATCCTCGTGGGCCCCTCGTGGCTCCACCGGCCTACTTCTTCCTCCTATATATACCTACGTACCCTAAAAACATCGGGGAGCACCACGAAAACCTAATTCCACAGCCGCAACCTTCTGTACCCAAGAGATCCCATCTTGGGGCTTTTTCTAGAGCTCCGCCGGAGGGGGCATTGATCACGGAGGGCCTCTACATCAACTTCATGGCCCCTCCGATGATGTGTGAGTACTTTACCTCAGACCTTCAGGTCAATAGTTATTAGCTAGATGGCTTCTTCTCTCTCTTTGGATCTCAATACAAAGTTCTCCTCCATTCTCTTGGACATCTATTCGATGTAATCTTATTTTACGGTGTGTTTGTCGAGATACGATGAATTGTGGGTTTATGATCAAGATTATCTATGAACAATATTTGAATCTTCTCTGAATTCTTTTATGTACGATTGGTTATCTTTGCAAATCTCTTCAAATTTTCAGTTTGGTTTGGCCTACTATATTGATCTTTCTTACAATGGGAGAAGTGCTTAGCTTTGGGTTCAATCTTGCGGTGCTCGATCCCAGTGACAGTAAGGGAAACGACACGTATTGTATTGTTGCCATCGAGGATAAAAATATGGGGTTTATATTATATTTCATGAGTTTATCCCTCTACACCATGTCATCTTTCTTAAAGCGTTACTATGTTCTTATGAACTTAATACTCTAGGTGCATGCTGGATAGCGGTCGATGTGTGGAGTAATAGTAGTAGATGCAGGCAGGAGTCGGTCTACTTGTCACGAACGTGATGCCTATATACATGATCATACCTAGATATTCTCATAACATGATCAATTCTATCAATTGCTCGACAGTAATTTGTTCACCCACCATAATACTTATGCTATCTTGAGAGAAGCCACTAGTGAAACCTATGGCCCCCGGGTCTATTCTCCATCATATAAGTTTCCAAACTATTTTATTCTGCAATCTTTACTTTCAATTTATATCATAAAATACCAAAAATATTTATCTTATTATTATTATTATTATTATTATCATCATCTCTATCAGATCTCACTCTTGCAAGTGGCCGTGAAGGGATTGACAACCCCTTTACCGCGTTGGTTGCGAGGTTCTTATTTGTTTGTGTAGGTACGAGGTCACTCGCGCATGGTCTCCTACTGGATTTATACCTTGGTTCTCAAAAACTGAGGGAAATACTTATGCTGCTTTGCTGCATCAGCCTTTCCTCTTCAAGGGAAAACCAACACATGGTCAAGAGGTAGCAAGAAGGATTTCTGGCGCCGTTGCCGGGGAGATCCACGCCAAGTCATGACATACCAAGTACCCATCACAACTCTTATCCTTCGCATTACATTATTTGCCATTTGCCTCTTGTTTTCCTCTCCCCCACTTCACCCTTGCGTTTTATTCGCCCTCTTTTCCTTTCGCCCTCTCTTTTTGTTCACTTTTTCTTCGCTTGTTTGCTTGTGTGTTGGATTGCTTGTCACGATGGCTCAAGATAATACCAAATTGTGTGACTTCACCAATACCAACAATAATGATTTTATTAGCACTCCAATTGCTCCTCTTACCGATGCTGAATCTTGTGAAATTAATACTGCTTTGTTGAATCTTGTCATGAAAGACCCGTTTTCTAGCCTTCCTAGTGAAGATGCCGCTACCCATCTAAACAACTTTGTTGATTTGTGTGATATGCAAAAGAAGGAAGATGTGGATAATGATATTGTTAAACTTAATCTATTTCCGTTTTCGCTTAGAGATCGTGCTAAAGCTTGGTTTTCGTCTTTGCCTAAAAATAGTATTGATTCATGGAATAAGTGCAAAGATGCTTTTATCTCTAAGTATTTTCCTCCCACTAAGATCATCTCTCTTAGAAACAATATTATGAATTTTAAGAAACTTGATCGTGAACATGTTGCACAATCTTGGGAGAGGATGAAATTAATGATACGTAATTGCCCTACACATGGATTGAATTTATGGATGATTATACAAAAAATGTATGCCGGATTGAATTTTGCTTCTAGAAATCTTTTAGATTCGGCCACGGGAGGCACTTTTATGGAAATCAATTTAGGAGAAGCTACTAAAATCCTAGATAATATTATGGTTAATTATTCTCAATGGAACACCGAAAGATATACTAGTAAAAAGTCCATGCGATTGAAGAGATTAATGTTCTGAGTGGAAAGATGGATGAACTTATGAAATTGTTTGCTAATAATAGTGTTTCTACTGATCCTAATGATATGCCTTTGTCTACTTTGATTAAGAATAATAATGAATCTATGGATGTGAATTTTGTTGGTAGGAACAATTTTGGTAACAACGCGTATAGAGGTAATTTTAATTATAGGCCGTTTCCTAGTAATCCCTCTAACAGTTATGGTAATTCCTACAACAATTCTTATGGAAATTATAATAAGATGCCCTCTGATTTTGAATCTAGTATTAAAGAATTTATTAGTTCACAAAAGAGTTTCAATGCTTTGATTGAAGAAAAATTGCTTAAGATTGATGAGTTGGCTAGAAACGTGGATATAATTTCTCTTGATGTCGATTCTTTGAAACTTAAGTCTATTCCATCTAAGCATGATATCAATGAGTCTCTCAAAGCCATGAGAATTTCCATTGATGAGTGCAAAGAAAGAACCGCTAGGATGCGTGCTAAGAAAGATTGCTTTGTGAAGGCGTGTTCTTCTAGTTTTCATGATAATAAAGATGAAGATCTAAAAGTGATTGATGTTTCCCCTATTAAATCCTTGTTTTGCAATATGAATCTTGATAATTATGGGATTGTATATGAGTCAACTTTAGTTAGAAGGCGTCCCAAAAATTCGGAGTTTTCAGATCTTGATGCAAAAATTGATAAAAGTGGGATTGGAGAGGTCAAAACTTTAGATAGCAACGAACCCACTACCTTGGATTTCAAGGAATTTAATTATAGTAATTGCTCTTTAATATATTGTATTTCCTTGTTGCAATCCGTGCTAAATTATTCTCATTCTTATAGTCAAAATAAAGCTTTTACTAAACATATCGTTGATGCTTTGATGCAATCTTATGAAGAAAAACTTGAGTCGGAAGTTTCTATCCCTAGAAAACTTTATGATGAGTGGGAACCTACAATTAAAATAAAAATTAAATATCATGAATGCTATGCTTTGTGTGATTTGGGTGCTAGTGTTTCCACGTTCCCAAAAACTTTGTGTGATTTGCTAGGTTTCCGTGAATTTGATGAATGTTCTTTAAACTTGCACCTTGCGGATTCCACTATTAAGAAACCTATGGGAAGAATTAATGATGTTCTTATTGTTGAAAATAGGAATTATGTGCCCGTATATTTCATTGTTCTTGATATAGATTGCAATCCTTCATGTCCTATTATTCTTGGTAGACCTTTCCTTAGAATGATTGGTGCAATTATTGATATGAAGGAAGGGAATATTAGATTCCAATTTCCTTTAAGGAAAGGCATGGAACACTCCCTAGGAATAAAATTAAATTACCATATGAATCTATTATGATAGCCACCTATGTATTTCCTACCAAAGATGGCAATACCTAGATCTATCTTCGCTTTTATGCCTAGCTAGGGGCGTTAAACGATAGCGTTTGTTGGGAGGCAACCCAATTTTATTTTTATTCATTGCTTTTTTATTCCTGTTTAGTAATAAATAATTTATCTAGCCTCTGTTTTGGTTGTGTTTTTTGTGTTTAATTAGTGTTTGTGCCATGTAGAACTGTTGGGAAGACTTGGGGAAAGTCCTTTTGATCTTGCTGTAAAAAACAGAAATTTTAGCGCTCACGAGAATTGCTGCCATTTTTTATTGGAGAGTGATATTTAGTTAATTATTTTTTCAGAATATTAATAGATAAATTAATCACGTCCATAAATTTATTTTAGAATTTTTGGGGTTACAGAAGTTTGCGTTAGTTAAAGATTACTACAGACAGTTCTGTTTTTGACAGATTCTGTTTTTCGTGTGTTATTTGCTTATTTTGAAAAATCTATGGCTAGTAATGGAGTTTATAAACCATATAGAAGTTGGAATACATTAGGTTTAACACCAATATAAATAAAGAATGAGTTCATTACAGTACCTTGAAATGGTGTTTTGTTTTCTTTCGCTAATGGAGCTCACGAGATTTTCTGTTAAGTTTTCTGTTGTGAAGTTTTCAAGTTTTGGGTAAGGATTTGATGGATTATGGTACAAGGAGTGGAAAGAGCCTAAGCTTGGGGATGACCAAGGCACCCCAAGTTAAAATCAAAGGACACCAAAAATCCTAAGCTTGGGGATGCCCCGGAAGGCATCCCCTCTTTTGTCTTCGTCTATCGGTAACTTTACTTGGAGCTATATTTTTATTCACCACATGGTATGTGTTTTGCTTGGAGCATCTTGTATGATTTGAGTCTTTGATTTTCAGTTTACCACAATCATCCTTGCTGAACACATCTTTTGAGAGAGACACACATGAATCGGAATTTATTAGAATACTCTATGTGCTTCAGTTATATCTTTTGAGCTATATAGTTTTTGCTCTAGTGCTTCACTTATATCTTTTAGAGCACGGTGGTGGTTTAATTTTATAGAAATAATTGATCTCGCATGCTTCACTTATATTATTTAGAGAATCATTTAGAACAGCATGGTAATTTCCCTGTGATACTATGTTATTTCATATAAGTGCATTGAATACTAAGAGAAGTTTGATACTTGATGGTTGTTTTGAGATATGGAGATAGTGATATTAAAGTTGTGCTAGTTGAGTGGTTGTGAATTTGAGAAATACTTGTGTTGAAGTTTTCAAGTCCCGTAGCATGCACGTATGGTAAACGTTGTGTAACAAATTTGAAACATGAGGTGTTATTTGATTGTCTTCCTTATGAGTGGAGGTCGGGGACGAGCGATGGTCTTTTCCTACCAATCTATCCCCCTAGGAGCATGCGCGTAATACTTGGTTTTTGATGACTTGTAGATTTTTGCAATAAGTATGTGATTTCTTTATGACTAATGTTGAGTCCATGGATTATACGCACTCTCACCCTTCCATCATTGCTAGCCTCTTCGGTACTATACATTGCCCTTTCTCACCTTGAGAGTTGGTGCAAACTTCGCCGGTGCATCCAAAACCCGTGATACGATACGCTCTATCACACATAAACCTCCTTATATCTTCCTCAAAACAGCCACCATACCTACCTATTATGGCATTTCCATAGCCATTTCGAGATATATTGCCATGCAATTTTCCACCGTTCCGTTTATTATGACACGCATCATCATTGTAATATTGCCTTGCATGATCATGTAGTTGACATCGTATTTGTGGCAAAGCCACCGTTCATAATTCTTTCAGACATGTCACTCATGAGTCATCGGACATCCCGATACACCGCCGGAGGCATTCATATAGAGTCATATCTTGTTCTAGTATCGAGTTGTAATCATTGAGTTGTAAATAAATAAAAGTGTAATGATCATCATTAATAGAGCATTGTCCCAGAAAAAACGAGAAAGGCCAAATAAAAAAAGAAGGCCCAAAAATATATAAATAAAAAGGGGCAATGCTACTATCCTTTTTTCCACACTTGTGCTTCAAAGTAGCACCATGATCTTTATGATAGAGAGTCTCTTGTTTTGTCATTTTCATATACTAATGAGAATTTTTCATTATAGAACTTGGCTTGTATATTCCAACAATGGGACTCCTCAAGTGCCTAGGTATTCGTGAGCAAGCAAGTTGGATGCACTCCCACTTAGTTTCTTTTGTTGAGCTTTCATACATTTATAGCTCTAGTGCATCCGTTGCATGGCAATCCCTACTCCTTGCATTGACATCAATTGATGGGCATCTCCCTAGCCCATTGATTAGCCGCATCAATGTGAGACTTTCTCCTTTTTGCCTTCTCCACATAACCCCCTTCATTATGTTCTATTCCACACATAGTGCTATATCCATGGCTCACGCTCATGTATTACATGAAAGTTGAAAAAGTTTGAGATTAGTAAAGTATGAAACAATTGCTTGGCTTGTCATCGGGGTTGTGCATGATGAGAGCATTCTTGTGTGACGAAAATGGAGCATGACCAAACTATATGATTTTGTAGGGATGAACTTTCTTTTGCCATGTTCTTTTGAGAAGACATGATTGCATAGTTAGTATGCTTGAAGTATTATTATTTTTATGTCAATATTAAACTTTTATCTTGAATCTTTCGGATCTGAACATTCATGCCACAATAAAGAAAATTACGTTGAGAAATATGTTAGCAAGCATTCCACATCAAAAATTCTGTTTTTATCATTTACCTACTAGAGGACGAGCATGAATTAAGCTTGGAGATGCTTGGTACGTCTCCAACGTATCTATAATTTTTGATTGCTCCATGCTACTATATATTCAGTTTTGGATGTTTAATGGGCTTATTTATACACTTTTATACTCCCTCCGTTCCGAATTACTTGTCGCAGGTATGGATGTATTTAGATGTATTTTAATTCTAGATACATCCATTTCTGTGACAAGTAATTTGGAACGGAGGGGGTATTATTTTTGGGACTAACCTATTAACCGGAGGCCCAGCCCAAATTGCTGTTCTTTTTGCCTATTTCAGTGTTTCACAGAAAAAGAATATCAAATGGAGTCCAAACGGAATGAAACCTTCGGGAGTGTGATTTTTGGAACAAACGTGATCCAGAGGACTTGGAGTGGACGTTAAGCAACCAACGAGGAGGCCATGAGGCAGGTTGTGCTACCCCGTGAGCACTGCATTGGTTTTCCCTTGAAGAGGAATGGGTGATGCAGTAAAGCAGCGTAAGTATTTCCCTCAGTTTTTTTAGAACCAAGGTATCAATCCAGTAGGAGGCCACACACGAGTCCCTCGCACTTACACAAACAAATAAACTCCTCGCAACCAACGCGATAAAGGGGTTGTCAATCCCTTCACGGTCACCTACGAGAGTGAGATCTTATAGAGATGATAAGATAATATTTTTGGTATTTTTATGATAAAGAGAAATAAAGATACAAGTAAAATAAATGGAAAAGGAAATAACTAAGTATTGGAAGATTAATATTATCGAAAATAGACCCGGCGGCCATAGGTTTCACTAGAGGCTTCTCTCGAGAGCATAAGTATTACGGTGGGTGAACAAATTACTGATGAGCAATTGACAGAATTGAGCATAGTTAAGAGAATATCTAGGTATGATCATGTATATAGGCATCACGTCCGAGACAAGTAGACCGGCTCCTGCCTACATCTACTACTATTACTCCACACATCGACCGCTATCCAGCATGCATCTAGAGTATTAAGTTCAAGAGAACAGAGCAATGCTTTAAGCAAGATGACATGATGTAGAGGGATAAACTCATGCAATATGATATAAACCCCATCTTGTTATCCTCGATGGCAACAATACAATACGTGCCTTGCTACCCCAACTGTCATTGGGAAAGGACACCGCAAGATTTAACCCAAAGCTAAGCACTTCTCCCATTGCAAGGAAGATCAATCTAGTAGGCCAAACCAAACTGATAATTCTAGGAGACTTGCAAAGATAACAAATCATACATAAACGAATTCAGAGAGGATTTAAATATTGTTCATAGATAAACTTGATCCTAAACCCAAAATTCATCGGTCTCAACAAACACACCGCAAAAGAAGATTACATCGAATAGATCTCCACAAGAGAGGGGGAGGACTTTGTATTGAGATCCAAAAAGAGAGAAGAAGCCATCTAGCTAATAACTATGGACCCGTAGGTCTGAAGTAAACTACTCACACTTCATCGGAGAGGCTATGGTGTTGATGTAGAAGCCCTCCATGATCGATACCCCCTCCGGCGGAGCTCCGGAAAAGGCCCCAAGATGGGATCTCGTGGATACAGAAAGTTACGGCGGTGGAATTAGGGTTTTGGCTCCGTATCTGGTAGTTTGGGGGTACGTAGGTATATATAGGAGGAAGGAGTATGTCGGTGGAGTAACATGGGCCCCACGAGGGTGGAGGGCGCACCTGGGAGGGGGTAGGCGCGCCCCCTACCTCGTGCCTTCCTCGTTGGTTGCTTGACGTAGGGTCCAAGTCCTCTGGATCATGTTCGTTCCGAAAATCACGTTCCCGAATGTTTCATTCCGTTTGGACTCCGTTTGATATTTTTTTCTGCGAAACCCTAAAATAGGCAAAAAGCCAACAATTCTAGGCTGGGCCTCCGGTTAATAGGTTAGTCCCAAAAATAATATAAAAGTGCATAATAAATCCCAATAATGTCCAAATCAGGATATAATATAGCATGGAACAATCAAAAATTATAGATACGTTGGAGACGTATCAAGCATCCCCAAGCTTAATCCCTGCTCGTTATCGAGTAGGTAAATGATAAAAACAGAATTTTTGATGTGGAATGCTACTTGGCATGATTTTCAATGTAATTCTCTTAATTGTGGTATGAATATTCAGATCTGAAAGATTCAAGACAAAAGTTTAATATTGACATAGAAATAATAATACTTCAAGCATACTAACTAAGCAATTATATCTCTTCAAAATAACATGTCCAAAGAAAGTTATCCCTACAAAATCATATAGTCTGGCTATGCTCCATCTTCACCACACAAAGTATTCAAAACATGCACAACCCCGATGACAAGCCAACCAATTGTTTCATACTTTTGGTGTTCTCAAACTTTTTCAATCTTCACGCAATACATGAGCGTGAGCCATGAACATAGCACTATGGGTGGAATAGAATGGTGGTTGTGGAGAAGACAAAAAGGGAGAAGATAGTCTCACCTCAACTAGGCGTATCAACGGGCTATGGAGATGCCCATCAATAGATATCAATGTGAGTGAGTAGGGATTGACATGCAACGGATGCACTAGAGCTATAAGTATATGAAAGCTCAACAGAAAGAAACTAAGTGGGTGTGCATCTAACTTGCTTGCTCACGAAGACCTAGGGCATTTTGAGGAAGCCCATCGTTGAAGTATACAAGCCAAGTTCTATAATGAAAAATTCTCACTAGTATATGAAAGTGATAGCATAAGAGACTCTCTATCATGCAGATCATGGTGCTACTTTGAAGCACAAGTGTGGAAAAAAGGATAGTAGTATTGCCCCTTTTTATTCTCTTTTTTTGCCTTCTTTTTTTATTTGGCCTTTCTCTTTTTTTATTGGGACAATACTCTATGAATGACGATCATCACACTTCTATTTATTTACAACTCAATGATTACAACTCGATACTAGAAAAAAGTATGACTCTATATGAATGCCTCCGGCGGTGTACCGGGATAGCAATGATGCATTAGTGACTTATATGAAAGAATTATAAACGGTGGCTTTGCCACAACTAAAATGTCAACTACATGATCATGCAAAGCAATATGACAATGATGGAGCGTGTCATAGTAAACGGAATGGTGGAAAGTTGCATGGCAATATATCTCGGAATGGCTATGGAAATGCCATGATAGGTAGGTATGGTGGCTATTTGAGGAAGGTATATGGTGGGTTTATGATACCGGCGAAAGGTGCATGGTATTAGAGAGGCTAGCAATGGTGGAAGGGTGAGAGTGTGTATAATCCATGGATTCAACATTAGTCATAAATAACTCACATACTTATTGCAAAAATCTATTAGTTATCGAAACAAAGTACTATGCACATGCTCCTCGGGGGATAGACAGGTAGGAAAAGACCATCGCTCGTCCCCGACCGCCACTCAGAAGGAGGACAATCAATAAATACATCATGCTCCGACTTCTTAACATAACGGTTCACCATACGTGCATGCTACGGGAATCACAAACTTCAACACAAGCATTTCTCAAATTCACAACTACTCAACTAGCACGACTCTAATATCACCATCTCCATATCTCAACACAATTATCAAGTTTCAAACTTCTCATACTATTCAACACACTCATAAGAAAATTTTATTATTAATCTTGAATGCCTAACATAATTAAAGCAAATTACCATGCTGTTTTGTAGGACTCTCAAAATAATCTAAGTGAAGCATGAGAGAACAATGGTTTCTATAAAACAAATCCACCAATGTGCTCTAAAAGATATAAGTGAAGCACTAGAGCAAAAACTATAAAACTCAAAAGATATAAGTGAAGCACTTCGAGTATTTTAACAATTTCCGAATCATGAGTGTCTCTCTCAAAAAGGTGTGTGCATCAAGGATGATTGTGGAAAACTAACAAATAAAGACTCAAATAATACAAGACGCTCAAAGCAAAACACATATCATGTGGTAAATAAAAATATAGCTCCAAGTAAAGTTACCGATAGAAGTAGACGAAAGAGGGGATGCCTTCCAGGGCATCCCCAAGCTTTGGATTTTAGGTGTCCTTAGATTACCTTGGGGGTGCTATGGGAATCCCCAAGCTTAGTCTCTTGCCACTCCTTGTTCCATAATCCATCATATCTTTACCCAAAACTTGAAAACTTCACAACACAAAACTTAAAGTAGAAAATCTTGTGAGCTCGGTTAGCGAAAGAAAACAAAACACCACTTCAAGGTACTGTAATGAAATCATTCTTTATTTATATTGGTGTTAAACCTACGGTATTACAACTTCTCTATGGTTTATAAACTATTTCACTAGCCATAGATTCATCAAAATAAGCAAACAACACACGAAAAACAGAATCTGTCAAAAACAGAACAGTCTGTAGTAATCTGTAGCTAACGCAAGATCTGGAACCCCAAAAATTCTAAAATAAATTTCTGGACGTTAGGAATTTATCTATCAATCATCTTAAAAAAGAATTAACTAAATAGAACTTTCCAAATAAAAAAGGCAGCAGTTCTCGTGAGCGCTAAAGTTTCTGTTTTTTACAGCAAGATTAAAAAGACTTTCCCCAAGTCTTCCCAACGGTTCTACTTGGCACAAACACTAATTAAACACAAAAAACACAACCAAAACAGAGGCTAGATAAATTATTTATTACTAAACAGGAGCAAAATTCAAGGAATAAAAATAAATTTAGGTTGCCTCCCAACAAGCGCTATCGTTTAACGCCCCTAGCTAGGCATAAAAGCGAAGATAGATCTAGGTATTGCCATCTTTGGAAGGCAATCCATAAGTGGCTCTCATAATAGATTCATAAGGTAATTTAATTTTCTTACTAGGGAAGTGTTTCATGCCTTTCCTTAATGGAAATTGGAATCTAATATTCCCTTCCTTCATATCAATAATTGCACCAATCGTTCTAAGGAAAGGTCTACCAAGAATAATAGGGCATGAAGGATTGCAATCTATGTCAAGAACAATAAAATCCACGGGCACATTATTTCCTATTTGCAAGAATAAGAACATCATTAATTCTTCCCATAGGTTTCTTAATAGTGGAATCCGCAAGGTGCAAGTTTAGAGATCAATCATCAAAATCACGGAAACCTAGCAAATCGCACAAAGTCTTTGGAATCGTGGATACACTAGCACCCAAATCACACAAAGCAGAGCATTCATGATCTTTAATCTTAATTTTAATAGTAGGTTCCCACTCATCATAAAGTTTTCTAGGGATAGAAACTTCCAACTCAAGTTTTTCTTCATAATATTGCATCAAAGCATCAACGATATGTTTGGTAAAGGCTTTATTTTGACTATAAGCATGAGGAGAATTTAGCACGGATTGCAACAAGGAAATACAATCTATCAAAGAGCAATTATCATAATTAAATTCCTTGAAATCCAAAATAGTGGGTTCATTAATATTTAAAGTTTTGACTTCTTCAATCCCACTTTTAACAATTTTAGCATCAAGATCTAAAGACTCCGAATTTTTGAAACGCCTTCTAGGTAAAGGTGGATCATATTCAGTCCCATAATTATCAAGATTCGTATTACAAAACAAAGATTTAATAGGGGACACATCAATAACTTTTAGATCTTCATCTTTATTATCATGCAAACTAGAAGAACATGCTTTTATAAAGCAATCTTTCTTAGCACGCATATTAGGAGTTCTTTCTTTGCACTCATCATTGGAAATTCTCATGGATTTGAGAGACTCTATCATGCTTGGTAGGAATAGATCTAAGTTTCAAAGAATCAACATCAAGAAAAATTCTATCAACGTTCCTAGCCAACTCATCAATCTTAAGCAATTTTTCTTCAATCAAAGCATTGAAATTCTTTTGCGAGGTAATAAATTCTTTAATATTAGATTCAAAATCAGAGGGTATCTTATTAAAATTTCCATAAGAATTGTTGTAGGAATTACCATAATTATTAGAGAAATTACTAGGATACGGCCTAGGATTAAAGTTTCCTCTATACGCGTTGTTACCAAAATTATTCCTACCAAAAAAATTCACATCCAAAGATTCATTATTATTCTCAATCAAAGTAGACAAAAGCATATCATTAGGATCAGAAGAAACCCTTTTATTAGCAAGTAATTTCATAAGTTCATCCATCTTACCACTCAAAACATTAATTTATTCTATCGCATGCACTTTCTTATTAGTAGATCTTTCAGTGTGCCATTGAGAATAATTAACCATAATATTATCTAGGAGTTTAGTAGCTTCACCTAAAGTGATTTCCATAAAAGTGCCTCCCGCGGCCGAATCTTAAAGATTTCTAGAAGCAAAATTCAAATCCGGCATAAATTTTTTGTATAATCATCCACAAATTCAAACCATGTGTAGGGCAATTACGTACCATTAATTTCATCCTCTCCCAAGCTTGTGCAACATGTTCATGATCAAGTTGTTTAAAATTCATAATATTGTTTCTAAGAGATATGATCTTAGCGGGAGGAAAATATTTAGAGATAAAAGCATCTTTGCACTTATTCCACGAATCAATACTATTTTTAGGCAAAGACGAAAACCAAGCTTTAGCACGATCTCTAAACGAAAAAGGAAATAGCTTCAATTTAACAATATCATTGTCCACATCTTTCTTCTTTTGCATATCACACAAATCAACGAAGTTGTTTAGATGGGTAGCGGCATCTTCACTAGGAAGGCCGGAAAACGGATATTTCATGACAAGATTCAGCAAAGCAGCATTAATTTCACAAGATTCAGCATCGGTAAGAGGAGCAATCGGAGTGCTAATAAAATCATTGTTGTTGGTATTGGTAAAGTCACACAATTTGGTATTATCTTGAGCCATCGCGACAAGCAAGCAATCCGACACATAAGCAAACAAGAAACGAGCAAAAAGAGGCAAATAGAGAAAGAGAGGGAGGATGGAGAGAGAGGGCGAATACAATGGCAAGGGTGAAGTGGGGGAGAGGAAAACGAGAGGAAAATGGAAAATAATGTAATGTGGGAGATAAGGGTTTGTGATGTGTACTTGGTATGATGACTTTTGCATAGACTCCTCGGCAACGGCGCCAGAAATCCTTCTTGCAACCTCTTGAGCACTATGTTGGTTTTCCCTTGAAGAGGAAAGGGTGATGTAGTAAAGCAGCGTAAGTATATCCCTCAGTTTTTGAGAACCAAGGTATCAATCTAGTAGGAGGCCACGCACGAGTCCCTTGCACCTACATAAACAAATAAACTCCTCGAAACCAACGCGATAAAGGGGTTGTCAATCCCTTCATGGTCACCTACGAGAGTGAGATCTGATAGATATGATAAGATAATATTTTTTGTATTTTTATGTTAAAGAAAAATAAAGATACAAGTAAAATAAATGGCAAAGGAAATAACTGAGTATTGGAAGATTAATATTATGGAAAATAGACCCGGGGGCCATAGGTTTCACTAGAGGCTTCTCTCGAGAGCATAAGTATTACGGTGGGTGTACAAATTACTGTTGAGCAATTGACAGAATTGAACATAGTTATGAGAATATCTAGGTATGATCATGTATATAAGCATCACGTCCGAGACATGTAGACCGACTCCTGCCTGCATCTACTACTACTACTCCACACATCGACCGCTATCCAGCATGCATCTAGAGTATTAAGTTCAAGAGAACAGAGTAACACTTTAAGCAAGATGACATGATGTAGAGGGATAAACTCATGTAATATGATATAAACCCCATCTTGTTATTCGAAAAGGACACCTCAAGATTGAACCCAAAGCTAAGCACTTCTCCCATTGCAAGAAAGATCAATCTAGTACGCCAAACCAAACTGATAATTCGAAGAGACTTGCAAAGATAACCAATCATACATAAAAGAATTCAGAGAAGATTCAAATATTGTTCATAGATAAACTTGATCATAAACCCACAATTCATCGGTCTCAACAAACACACCGCAAAACAAGATTACATCGAATAGATGTCCACAAGAGAGGGGGGATTTTGTATTGAGATCCAAAAAGAGAGAAGAAGCCATCTAGCTAATAACTATGGACCCGTAGGTCTGAAGTAAACTACTCACACTTCATCCGAGAGGCTATGGTGTTGATGTAGAAGCCCTCCGTGATCGATACCCCCTCCGGCGGAGCTCTGGAAAATGCCCCGAGATGGGATCTCGTGGATACAGAAAGTTACGACAGTGGAATTAGGGTTTTGGCTCCGTATCTGGTAGTTTGGGGGTACGTAGGTATATATAGGAGGAAGGAGTATGTCGGTGGAGCAACATGGGCCCCACGAGGGTGGAGGGCGCGCTCGGGGGGTGGGGGTAGGTGCCCCCCTACCTTGTGCCTTTCTCGTTGGTTGCTTGACGTAGGGTCCAAGTCCTCTGGATCATGTTCGTTACAAAAATCACGTTCCCAAAGGTTTCATTCCGTTTGGACTCCGTTTGATATTCTTTTTCTAAAAACAGCAATTCTGGGCCGGGCCTTCGGTTAATAGGTAAGTCCCAAAAATAATATAAAAGTGTATAATAAAGCCCAATAATGTCCGAAACAGGATATAATATAGCATGGAACAATCAAAAATTATAGATACGTTGGATACGTATCAAGCATCCCCAAGCTTAATTCATGCTCGTCCTCAAGTAGGTAAATGATAAAAACAGAATTTTTGATGTGGAATGCTACTTGGCATAATTTTCAATGTAATTCTCTTAATTGTGGTATGAATATTCAGATCCGAAAGATTCAAGACAAAAGTTTAATATTTACATAGAAATAATAATACTTCAAGCATACTAACTAAGCAAATATGTCTCTTCAAAATAACATGGCCAAAGAAAGTTATCCCTACAAAATCATATAGTTTGGCTATGCTCCATCTTCACCACACAAAGTATTCAAATCATGCACAACCCCGATGACAAGCCAACCAATTGTTTCATACTTTTGGTGTTCTCAAACTTTTCCAATCTTTACGCAATACATGAGCGTGAGCCATGGACATAGCACTATGGGTGGAATAGAATGGTGGTTGTGGAGAAGACAAAAAGGGAGAAGATAGTCTCACATCAACTAGGCGTATCAACGGGCTATGGAGATGCCCATCAATAGATATCAATGTGAGTGTGTAGGGATTGCCATTCAACGGATGCACTAGAGCTATAAGTATATGAAAGCTCAACAAAAAGAAACTAAGTGGGTGTGCATCTAACTTGCTTGCTCACGAAGACCTAGGGCATTTTGAGGAAGCCCATCGTTGGAATATACAGGCCAAGTTCTATAATGAAAAATTCCCACTAGTAATAGAAAGTGATAGCATAAGAGACTCTCTATCATGAAGATCATGGTGCTACTTTGAAGCACAAGTGTGGAAAAAAGGATAGTAGTATTGCCCCTTTTTATTCTCTTTTTCGGGCCTTCCTTTTTTATTTGGCCGTTCTCTTTTTTTATTGGGACAATACTCTATGAATGACGATCATCACACTTCTATTTATTTATATCTCAATGATTACAACTCGATACTAGAACAAAGTATGACTCTATATGAATGCCTCCGGCAGTGTACCGGGATAGCAATGATGCATGAGTGACTTATATGAAAGAATTATGAACGGTGGCTTTGCCACAACTAAAATGTCAACTACATGATCATCCAAAGCAATATGACAATTATGGAGCGTGTCATAGTAAACGGAACAGTGGAAAGTTGCATGGCAATATATCTCGAAATGGCTATGGAAATGCCATGATAGTTACGTATGGTGGTTGTTTTGAGGAAGTTATATGGTGGTTTTATGATACCGGCGAAAGGTGCGTGGTATTAGAGTGGCTAGCAATGGTGGAAGGGTGAGAGTACCTATAATCCATGGACTCAACATTAGTCATAAAGAACTCACATAGTTATTGCAAAAATCTATTAGTTATCGAAACAAAGTACAACGCGCATGCTCCTAGGGGGATAGATTGGTAGGAAAAGACCATCGCTCGTCCCCGACCGCCACTCATAAGGAGGACAATCAATAAATACATCATGCTCCGACTTCTTAACATAACGGTTCACCATACGTGCATGCTACGGGAATCACAAACTTCAACACAAGCATTTCTCAAATTCACAACTACTCAACTAGCACGACTCTAATATCACCATCTCCATATCTCAACACAATTATCAAGTTTCAAACTTCTCATACTATTCAACACACTCATAAGAAAATTTTATTATTAATCTTGAATGCCTAACATAATTAAAGCAAATTACCATGCTGTTTTGTAGGACTCTCAAAATAATCTAAGTGAAGCATGAGAGAACAATGGTTTCTATAAAACAAATCCACCAACGTGCTCTAAAACACCACTTCAAGGTACTGTAACAAACTCATTCTTTATTTACATTGGTCTTAAACCTACTGTGTTCCAACTTCTCTATGGTTTATAAACCATTTGACTAGCCATAGATTCATCCAAATAAGCAAACAACACACGAAAAACAGAATCTGTCAAAAACAGAACAGTCTGTAGTAATCTGTAGCTAACGCAAGATCTGGAACCCCAAAAATTCTAAAATAAATTTCTGGACGTGAGTAATTTATCTAAAATCATCTTCAAAAAGAATTAACTAAATAGCACTTTCCAAATAAAAAATGCAGCAGTTCTCGTGAGTGCTAAAGTTTCTGTTTTTTACAGCAAGATTAAAAAGACTTTCCCCAAGTCTTCCCAACGGTTCTACTTGGCACAAACACTAATTAAACACAAAAAACACAACCAAAACAGAGGCTAGATAAATTATTTATTACTAAACAGGAGCAAAATTCAAGGAATAAAAATAAATTTAGGTTGCCTCCCAACAAGCGCTATCGTTTAACGCCCCTAGCTAGGCATAAAAGCGAGGATAGATCTAGGTATTGCCATCTTTGGAAGGCAATCCATAAGTGGCTCTCATAATAGATTCATATGGTAATTTAATTTTATTTCTAGGGAGTGTTCCATGCCTTTCCTTAAAGGAAATTGGAATCTAATATTCCCTTCCTTCATATCAATAATTGCACCAATCGTTCTAAGGAAAACATCTACCAAGAATAATAGGGCATGAAGGATTGCAATCTATGTCAAGAACAATAAAATCCACGGCCACATAATTCCTATTTGCAACAATAAGAACATCATTAATTATTCCCATAGCTTTCTTAATAGTGGAATCCGCAAGGTGCAAGTTTAAAGAGCAATCACCAAAATCACGGAAACCTAGAAAATCGCACAAGGTCTTTGGAATCGTGGAAACACTAGCACCCAAACCACACAAAGCATAGAATTCATGATCTTTAATATTACTTTTAATAGTAGGTTCCCACTCATCATAAAGTTTTCTAGGGATAGAAACTTCCAACTCAAGTTTTTCTTCATAAGATTGCATCAAATCATCAACGATATGTTTGGTAAAGGCTTTATTTTGACGATAAGCACGAGGAGAATTTAGCACGGATTGCAACAAGGAAATACAATCTATCAAAGAGCAATTATCATAATTAAATTCCTTGAAATCCAAAATAGTGGGTTCATTTATATTTAAAGTTTTGACTTCTTCAATCCCACTTTTAACAATTTGTGCATCAAGATCTAAAGACTCCAAATTTTTGAAACGCCTTCTAGGTAAAGGTGGATCATATTCAGTCCCATCATTATCAACATTCATATTACAAAACAAAGATTTAATAGGGGACACATCAATAACTTTTAGATCTTCATCTTTATTATCATGGAAACTAGAAGAACACGCTTTTATAAAGCAATCTTTCTTAGCACGCATCCTAGCGGTTCTTTCTTTGCACTCGTCAATGGAAATTCTCATGGCTTTGAGAGACTCTATAATGCTTAGGAGGAATAGATCTAAGTTTCAAATAATCAACATCAAGATAAATTCTATCAACGTTCCTAGCCAACTCATAAATCTTAAGCAATTTTTCTTCAATCAAATCATTGAAATTCTTTTGCGAGGTAATAAATTCTTTAATATTAGATTCAAAATCAGAGGGTACCTTATTCAAATTTTCATAAGAATTGTTGTAGGAATTACCATAATTATTAGATGAATTACTAGGATACGACCTAGGATTAAAGTTCCCTCTATATGCGTTGTTACCAAAATTATTCCTACCAACAAAATTCACATCCAAAGAATCATTATTATTGTCAATCAAAGTAGACAAAGGCATATCATTAGGATCAGAAGAAACACTTTTATTAGCAAATAATTTCATAAGTTCATCCATCTTACCACTCAAAACATTAATTTCTTCTATCGCATGCACTTTCTTATTAGTAGATCTTTCAGTGTGCCATTGAGAATAATTAACCATAATATTATCTTGGAGTTTAGTAGCTTCTCCTAAAGTGATTTCCATAAAAGTGCCTCTCACGGTCGAATCTAAAAGATTTCTAGAAGCAAAATTCAATCCGGCATAAATTTTTTGTATAATCATCCACAAATTCAAACCATGTGTAGGGCAATTACGTACCATTAATTTCATCCTCTCCCAAGCTTGTGCAACATGTTCATGATCAAGTTGTTTAAAATTCATAATATCGTTTCTAAGAGAGATGATCTTAGTGGGAGGAAAATATTTAGAGATAAAAGCATCTTTGCACTTATTCCACGAATCAATACTATTTTTAGGCAAAGACGAAAACCAAGCTTTAGCATGATCTTTAAGCGAAAAAGGAAATAGCTTCAATTTAACAATATCATTGTCCACATATTTCTTCTTTTGTATATCGCACAAATCAACGATGTTGTTTAGATGGGTAGCGGCATCTTCACTAGGAAGGCCGGAAAACGGATCTTTCATGACAAGATTCAGCAAAGCAGCATTAATTTCACAAGATTCAGCATCGGTAAGAGGAGCAATCGGAGTGCTAATAAAATCATTGTTGTTAGTATTGGTAAAGTCACACAATTTGGTATTATCTTGAGCCATCGCGACAAGCAAGCAATCCGACACACAAGCAAACAAGAAATGAGCAAAAAGAGGCAAACAGAGAAAGAGAGGGAGGATGGTGAGAGAGAGGGTGAATACAACGGCAAGGGTGAAGTGCGGGAGAGGAAAATGAGAGGCAAATGGAAAATAATGTAATGCGGGAGATAAGGGTTTGTGATGGGTACTTGGTATGATGACTTTTGCATAGACTCCCCGGCAACGGCCCCAGAAATCCTTCTTGCTACCTCTTGAGCACTGCATTGGTTTTCCCTTGAAGAGGAAAGGGTGATGTAGTAAAGCAGCGTAAGTATTTCCCTTACTTTTTGAGAACCAAGGTATCAATCTAGTAGGAGGCCACGCACGAGTCCCTCGCACCTACACAAACAAGTAAACTCCTCGAAACCAACGCGATAAAGGGGTTGTCAATCCCTTCACGGTCACCTATAAGAGTGAGATCTGATAGATATGATAAGATAATATTTTTGGTATTTTTATGATAAAGAGAAATAAAGATACAAGTAAAATAAATGGAAAAGGAAATAACTGAGTATTGGAAGATTAATATGATGGAAAATAGACCCGGGGCCATAGGTTTCACTAGAGGCTTCTCTCGAGAGCATAAGTATTATGGTGGGTGACCAAATTACTGTTGCGCAATTGACAGAATTGAGCATAGTTATGAGAATATCTAGGTGTGATCTTGTATATAGGCATCACGTCCGAGACAAGTAGACGGACTCCTGCCTACATCTACTACTATTACTCCACACATCGACCGCTATCCAGCATGCATCTAGAGTATTAAGTTCAAGAGAACAGAGTAACGCTTTAAGCAAGATGACATGATGTAGAGGGATAAACTCATGCAATATGATATAAACCCCATCTTGTTATCCTCGATGGCAACAATACAATACGTGCCTTGCTGCCCCTACTGTCACTGGGAAAGGACACCGCAAGATTGAACCCAAAGCTAAGCACTTCTCCCATTGCAAGAAAGATCAATCTAGTACCCAAACCAAACTGATAATTCGAAGAGACTTGCAAAGATAACCAATCATACATAAAAGAATTCAGAGAAGATACAAATATTGTTCATAGATAAACTTGATCATAAACCCACAATTCATCGGTCTCAACAAACACACCGCAAAACAAGATTACATCGAATAGATCTCCACAAGAGAGGGGGAGAACTTTGTATTGAGATCCAAAAAGAGAGAAGAAGCCATCTAGCTAATAACTATGTACCCGTAGGTCTGAAGTAAACTACTCACACTTCATCGGAGAGGCTATGGTGTTGATGTAGAAGCCCTCTGTGATCGATACCCCCTCCGGCGGAGCTCCGGAAAAGGCCCCAAGATGGGATCTCGTGGATATAGAAAGTTACGGCAGTGGAATTAGGGTTTTGGCTTCGTATCTGGTAGTTCGGGGGTACGTAGGTATATATAGGAGGAAGGAGTACGTCGGTGGAGCAACATGGGCCCCACGAGGGTGGAGGGCGCGCCTGGGGGGGGGTAGGCGCGCCCTCCTACCTCGTGCCTTCGTCGTTGGTTGCTTGACGTAGGGTCCAAGTCCTCTAGATCATGTTCGTTCCGAAAATCACGTTCCCGAAGGTTTCATTCCGTTTGGACTCCGTTTGATATTCTTTTTTTGCGAAACCCTAAAATAGGAAAAAAAACAGCAATTCTGGGCTGGGCCTCCGGTTAATAGGTTAGTCCCAAAAATAATATAAAATTGTATAATAAAGCCCAATAATGTCCAAAACAGGATATAATATAGCATGGAACAATCAAAAATTATAGATACGTTGGAGACGTATTAGGGGGAGCGCCTACCCCCTGGGCGCGCCCTCCACCCACGTGGGCCCCTCGTGGCTCCAGCGACCCACTTCTTCCTCCTATATATACCTCCATACCCTAAAAACATCGGGGAGCACCATGAAAACCTAACTCCACCGCCGCAACCTTCTGTACCCAAGAGATCCCATCTTGGGGCTTTTTTCGGAGCTCCACCGGAGGGGGCATTTATCACAAGGGCCTCTACATCAACTCCATGGCCCCTCCGATGATGTGTGAGTAGTTTACCTCAAACCTTCGGGTCCATAGTTATTACCTAGATGGATTCTTCTCTCTCTTTGGATCTCAGTACAAAGTTCTCCTCGATTCTCTTGGAGATCTATTCGATGTAATCTACTTTTGCGGTGTGTGTGTCGAGATCAGATGAATTGTGGGTTTATGATCCAGATTATCTATGAACAATATTTGAATCTTCTCTGAATTCTTTTATGTATGATTGGTTATCTTTGCAAGTCTCTTCGAATTTTCAGTTTGTTTTGGCCTACTAGATTGATCTTTCTTGCAATGGGAGAAGTGTTTAGCTTTGGGTTCAATCTTGTGGTGCTCGATCCCGGTGACAGTAAGGGAAACGACACGTATTGTATTGTTGCCATCGAGGATAACAAGATGGGGTTTATATCATATTGCATGAGTTTATCCCTCTACATCATGTCATCTTGCTTAAAGCGTTACTCTGTTCTTATGAACTTAATACTCTAGATGCATGCTGGATAGCGATCGATGTGTGGAGTAATAGTAGTAGATGAAGGCAGGAGTCGGTCTACTTGTCACGGACGTGATGCCTATATACATGATCATACCTAGATATTCTCATAACTATGCTCAATTCTATCAATTGCTCGACAGTAATTTGTTCACCCACCGTAATACTTATGCTATATTGAGAGAATCCACTAGTGAAACCTATGGCCCCCGGGTCTATTGTCCAAACTATTTTATTCTGCAATCTTTTCTTTCAATTTATATCATAAAAATACCAAAAATATTTATCTTATTATTATCATCTCTATTAGATCTCAATCTTGCAAGTGGTCGTGAAGGGATTGACAACCCCTTTATCGCGTTGGTTGCGAGGTCCTTATTTGTTTGTGTAGGTACGAGGTGACTCGCGCGTGGTCTCCTACTGGATTGATACCTTGGTTCTCAAAAACTGAGGGAAATACTTACGCTGCTTTGCTGCATCACCCTTTCCTCTTCAAGGGAAAACCAATGCATGCTCAAGAGGTAGCACAAGGTAGCAAGTGGTAAAAGTAAGTGTAAATGGTATTGCAATGCTAGGAAACAAGGCCTAGGGTTCATACTTTCACTAGTGCAAGTTCTCTCAACAATAATAACATAATTGGATCATATAACTATCCCTCAACATGCAATAAAGAGTCACTCCAAAGTCACTAATAGCGGAGAACAAACGAAGAGATTACTGTAGGGTACGAAACCACCTCAAAGTTATCCTCTCTGATCGATCTATTCAAGAGTCCGTTGTAAAATAACACGAAGCTATTCTTTCTGTTCAATCTTAAGACACAAATCAACCAAAACCCTAATGTCACCTAGATACTCCAATGTCACCTCAAGTATCCGTGGGTATGATTATACGATATGCATCACACAATCTCATATTCATCTATTCAACCAACACAAAGAACTTCAAAGAGTTCCCCAAAGTTTCTACCAGAGAGTCAAGACGAAAATGTGTGCCAACCCCTATGCATAAGTTACCGAGGTCATAGAACTCGCAAGTTGATCAGCAAAACATACATCAAGTGGATCACGTCATATCCTATTATCACCACAGATAAGCACATGAAAGACATACATAAAGTGTTCTCAAATCCTTAAAGACTCAATCCTATAAGATAACTTCTAAGGGAAAACTCAGTCCATTACAAGAGATTAGAGGGGGAGAAACATCATAAGATCCAACTATAATAGCAAAGCTCGCGATACATCAAGATCGTTCCGAATCAAGAACACGAGAGAGAGAGAGAGATCAAACACATAGCTACTGGTACATACCCTCACCCCGAGGGTGAACTACTCCCTCCTCGTCATGGAGAACGCCGGGATGATGAAGATGGCCACCGGAGAGGGATTCCCCCCCTCCGGCAGGGTGCCGAAATGGGTCTAGATTGGTTTTCGGTGGCTACGGAGGCTTCTGGTGGCAGAACTCCCGATCTAGGTTTCTTTTTGGAAGTTTGGGTTTATATAAGAGGTGTTGGAGTCGGGAACAAGTCAGGGGGGTCCCTGAGGCGGCCACGAGGTAGGGGCGCGCCCAAGGGGGTAGGGCGTGCCCCCACCCTCGTGGTGGCCTCGGGACTCTTGTGGCCCATCTCCGGTACCCCGTGGGCTTCTTCTGGTCCAAAAATGATCTCCATGAAATTTCAGGTCAATTGGACTCCATTTGGTTTTCCTTTTCTGCAATACTCAAAAACAAGGAAAAACAGGAACTGGCACTGGGCTCTAGGTTAATAGGTTAGTCCCAAAAATCATATAAAATAGCATGTAAATGCATATAAAACATCCAAGGTTGATAATATAATAGCATGGAACAATCAAAAATTATAGATACGTTGGAGACGTATCAGCCTTTCTGGTTCAACACTATGCCTTTTGGGCTCAAGAACGCCGGCGCCGCTTACCAACGCACGATTCAAACGTGCTTGGAAAAAGCAAATCGGCAAGACTGCAGAGGCATATGTAGATGATGTAGTCATCAAAACCAAGCACGTTGAATCATTGGTGATGACTTACGCCTTACATTCGACAACCTCCGAACATATGATATATGGCTCAATCCGGAAAAGTGCGTTTTCAGCGTTCCCACTGGCAAACTGCTCGGGTTCATTGTATCCAATAGAGGAATTGAAGCAAACCCAGCCAAAATCTGGGCCCTATCACAATTGGCAACACCAACTGACCTCAAACAGGTCCAAAAACTAGCCGGGTGCGTAGCAGTTTTGAGCCATTTTATCTCCAGATTAGGAGAAAAGGCATTGCCATTGTATCGCCTGCTCCGACGCACTGACCACTTCACGTGGATGGACGCTGCAGCGGTCGTACTGGAGCAAATCAAAACTTTGCTAGCTAGCAATCCAATCCTGGCCGCACCAAACGTCAGCGAGCCGATGTTGCTTTACATATCTACAACCCACCAGGTGGTGAGTGCGGTGCTCGTCGTCGAACGAGAAGAAGAGGGGCATAAATTCACACTCCAAAAACCAGTATACTATGTATCGACGGTCCTTACACCATGCAAATCTCGATACCCGCATTATCAGAAGATAGCATATGCGGTCTTTATGGCATCCCGCAAGCTGCGACACTACTTCCAAGAGTGCTCAATCACGGTGGCTTCAGAAGTACCACTCAATGATATTATAAACAAACGAGATGCCACCGGTCGGATTGCCAAATGGGCCATTGAGCTCTTACCATTTGAAATAACGTACAAACCACGCTGAGCCATTAAATCTTAGGTGTTGGCTGACTTCGTCGCCGAATGGGCAGAGGCTGAACTCCCTAAAGAGTACGACACGTATGCCAACTGGGTGATGCACTTCGATGGCTCTAAAATGCTAGCCGGACTTGGGTCCGGCGTCGTCCTAACATCCCCCACAGGAGATACAATCTGTTATGTGTTCCAAATACTGTATACAGACTCTAATAATGCAGCCAAATACGAGGCCTTATTGCATGATCTTCAGATGGCTGTCTCTATGGGCATACAACGCCTCGAGGTGCGCATGGATTTAAACCTTACAATATCCCAAATAAACAGAGATTTTGATGCCAAAGATCTGAAGATGGTGGCTTACCGTAACGCCGTACTCAAAATATTAGCTCGGTTCGAGGGGCTTGAGTTTCATCACGTGGCCCGAGAGAGCAATCAGGCAGCGGACATCCTTGCTCGCATGGGGGCTAAGCATGACCCTGTCCCACCTAACACATTCGTGGAAAGTCTCTTCAAGCCATCCATGGTATGGCATGGCGAGAGCAGCAACATCAATCCGGATCCGATCACACCCCCGAATTCTGAATACAATCCCGATATCATCGGGGGCTCGGCCACCGAACCAACGCCATCAGCTCATGTAATCATGGCGGTAATCGCCCCATGGACCGAACCCTTCCTAGCCTACCTCAATAGGCGAGAGCTCCCCGAGGACCAGAATGAGGCTCGATGCATCGTTCGATGCTCAAAAGCCTACAAGGTTCATGAAGGAGAGCTCTACAAGAAAAGTACTACCGGAGTCCTTCAAAGGTGTATCTCCGAAGAAGAGGGGCGACAGCTCTTGGCCGAAATCCATGCTGGTCTTGGCGGTCATCATGCCGCAGCTCGGGCCCTTGTAAGTAAAGCCTTCCAAACTGGATTTTTCTGGCCTACGGCCCGAGCAGATGCGCAAGACCTCATCCAGCTTGTGTAGGATGCCAGCTTTTCGCCAATCAAAGCCATATGTCGCCTACCGTCCTACAAACAATCCCCATTACTTGGCCCTTTGAGGTATGGGGGCTTGACATGGTCTGACCCCTTAAAGGGGGAAGCCATAATAAAAAATATCTGTTGGTCATGGTGGATAAATTCACCAAGTGGATAAAGGCCAAGCCAGTTAAAACGGCTGAAGCCGGACCAGTGATAGATTTCATATCAGGTGTCGTACACCGTTATGGTGTCCTACACAGAATCATCACCGATAACGACACAAACTTCACAGCCGACGAAGTAAAAAACTGGTGCGCTAATCTTGGCATCAAGCTCGATTATGCCTCCATATATCACCCTCAAACAAACGGTCAAGTTGAATGGGCTCATGGACTGATATTGAGCGGCATGAAACCCAGACTAGTGTGATCCTTACAGGAGTCAGAGAAACACTGGGTTGAGCAGCTCGACTCCGTACTCTGGGGTTTGCGGACCACGCCCAATCGCACGACCGGATACACACCTTTCCTCATGGTGTACAGTGCAGAGGTCGTCTTGCCCTGCGATATTATCCACGACTCACCTCGAGTCCGCATGTACGAGGATAAAGAAGCCGAGCTCGATCGGCAAGATGACCTAGATGTCCTGGAGGAGGAGCGCGATGTCGCAAAAGCTCAATCAGCATTCTACCAACAACAGGCTCGAAGATACCAAAGCAGAGAAGTGCGGGCCAAGACTTACAATGTCGGTGAACTCGTTCTACGCCTACCAGAGAAGAAAAAGGACAAGCTCAAGTCCAAATGGGAGGGTCCCTTCATTATAGATAAAGTTCTCACTCGAGGAGCCTATTGCCTTCATAATGCATCGGACAATCGCTTAGAGCCGAACCCATGGAACGCTGCCAGACTCCGAAGATTCTACGCCTAAGTCCGAACTCACTGTTCATTACTGCTACCTCTTGAGCACTTGCGTTGGTTTTCCCTTGAAGACGAAAGGGTGATGCAACAGAGTAGCGTAAGTATTTCCCTCAGTTTTTGAGAACCAAGGTATCAATCCAGTAGGAGGCCACGCACAAGTCCCTCGCACCTACACAAACACATAAATCCTCGCAACCAACGCGATAAGGGGTTGTCAATCCCTACACGTTCACCTACGAGAGTGAGATCCGATGGATATGATAAAATAATATTTTGGTGTTTTTATGATAAAGAGAAATAAAAGATGCAAAGTAAAATAAATGGAAAAGGAAATAACTAAGTGTTGGAAGATAGACCCGGGGGCCATAGGTTTCACTAGTGGCTTCTCTTGAGAGCATAAGTACTCACGGTGGGTAAACAAATTACTGTTGATCAATTGACAAAATTGAGCATAGTTATGAGAATATCTAGGTATGATCATGTATATAGGCATCACGTCCGAGACAAGTAGACCGACTCCTGCCTACATCTACTACTATTACTCCACACATCGACCGCTATCCAACATGCATCTAGAGTATTAAGTTCAAGAGAACAGAGTAATGCTTTAAGCAAGATGACATGATGTAGAGGGATAAACTCATGCAATATGATATAAACCCCATCTTGTTATCCTCGATGGCAATAATACAATACATGCCTTGCTGCCCCTACTGTCACTGGGAAAGGACACCGCAAGATTGAACCCAAAGCTAAGCACTTATCCCATTGCAAGAAAGATCAATCTAGTACGCCAAACCAAACTGATAATTCGAAGAGACTTGCAAAGATAACCAATCATACATAAAAGAATTCAGAGAAGATTCAAATATTGTTCATAGATAAACTTGATCATAAATCCACAATTCATCGGTCTCAACAAACACACCGCAAAAGAAGATTACATCGAATAGATCTCCACAAGAGAGGGGGAGAACTTTGTATTGAGATCCAAAAAAAGAGAAGAAGCCATCTAGCTAATAACTATGGACCCGTAGGTCTGAAGTAAACTACTCACACTTCATCGGAGAGGCTATGGAATTGATGTAGAAGCCCTCCGTGATCGATGCCCCCTCTGGCGGAGCTCCGGAAAAGGCTCAAGATGGGATCTCGTGGATACAGAAAGTTACGGCGGTGCAATTAGGGTTTTGGCTCCGTGTCTGGTAGTTTGGGGGTACGTAGGTATATATATAGGAGGAAGGAGTACGTCGGTGGAGCAACAGGGGGCCCACAAGGGTGGAGGGCGCGCCTGGGAGGGTAGGTGCTCCCCCTACCTCGTGGCCTCCTGGTTGATGTCTTGGCGTAGGGTCCAAGTCCTCTGGATCATGTTCGTTCCGAAAATCACATTCCCGAATGTTTCATTCCGTTTGGACTCTGTTTGATATTCCTTTTCTTCGAAACCCTAAAATAGGCAAAAAAATAGCAATTCTGGGCTGGGCCTCCGGTTAATAGGTTAGTCCCAAAAATAATATAAAAGTGTATAATAAAGCCCAATAATGTCCAAAACAGAATATAATATAGCATGGAACAATAAAAAATTATAGATACGTTGGAGACGTATCAAGCATCCCCAAGGTTAATTCCTGCTCGTCCTCGAGTAGGTAAATGATAAAAACAGAATTTTTGATGTGGAATGCTACTTGGAATATTTTCAATGTAATTCTTCTTAATTGTGGTATGAATATTTAGATCCGAAAGATTCAAGACAAAAGTTCAATATTGACATAGAAATAATAATACTTCAAGCATACTAACTACGCAATTATGTCTCTTCAAAATAACATGGTCAAAGAAAGTTATCCCTACAAAATCATATAGTCTGGCTATGCTCTACCTTCACCACACAAAGTATTTAAATCATGCACAACCCCGATGACAAGCCAAGCAATTGTTTCATACTTTTGGTGTTCTCAAACTTTTTCAATCTTCACACAATACATGAGCGTGAGCCATGGAGATAGCGCTTTAGGTGGAATAGAATGGTTGTTGTGGAGGAGACAAAAAAAGGGGGAGATAGTCTCACATCAACTAGGCGTATCAACGGGCTATGGAGATGCCCATCAATAGATATCAATGTGAGTGAGTAGGGATTGCCATGCAACGGATGCACTAGAGCTATAAGTATATGAAAGCTCAACAAAAGGAACTAAGTGGGTGTGCATCCAACTCGCTTGCTAACGAAGACCTAGGGCATTTTGAGGAAGCCCATCGTTGGAATATACAAGCCAAGTTCAATAATGACAAATTCCCACTAGTATATGAAAGTGATAACATAGGAGACTCTCTATTATGAAGATCATGGTGCTACTTTGAAGCACAAGTGTGGTAAAAGGATAGTAGCATTGTCCCTTCTCTCTTTTTCTCTCATTTTTTTATTTGGGCCTTTTTATGGCCTCTTTTTTTCGTCCGGAGTCTCATCCCGACTTGTGGGGGAATCATAGTCTCCATCATCCTTTCCTCACTTGGGACAATGCTCTAAAAATGATGATCATCACACTTTTATTTTCTTACAACTCAACAATTACAACTCAATACTTAGAACAAAATATCACTCTATGTGAATGCCTCGGCGGTGTACCGGGATATGCAATGAATCAAGAGTGACATGTATGAAAGAATTATGAACGGTGGCTTTGCCACAAATACAATGTCAACTACATGATCATGCGAAGCAATATGACAATGATGGAGCGTGTCATAGTAAATGGAACGGTGGAAAGTTGCATGGCAATATATCTCGGAATGGCTATGGAAATGCCATGATAGGTAGGTATGGTGGCTGTTTTGAGGAAGGCATATGGGTGGTGTATGATACCGGCGAAAGGTGCGCGATATTAGAGAGGCTAGCAATGGTGGAAGGAGGAAAAGTGCGTATGATCCATGGACTCAACCTTAGTCATAAAGAACTCATATACTTATTGCAAAAACCTACAAGTTATCAAAGCAAAGTATATTACCCGCATGCTCCTAGGGGGATAGATTGGTAGGAAAAGACCATCGCTCGTCCCCGACCGCCACTCATAAGGAAGACAATCAATAAATAAATCATGCTCCGACTTCCATCACATAACGGTTCACCATACATGCATGCTACGGGAATCACAAACTTCAACACAAGTATTCCTCAAATTCACAACTACTCCACTAGAATGACTCTAATATCACCATCTCCATATCTCAAAACAATTATCAAGTATCAAACTTCTCTTAGTATTCAACACACTCATAAGAAATTTTTATTATTAATCTTGAATGCCTAACATAATTAAAACAAGTTACCATGTTGTTTTGTAGGACTCTCAAAATAATCTAAGTGAAGCATGAGAGAAAAATAGTTTCTATAAAACATATCCACCGACGTGCTCTAAAAGATATAAGTGAAGCACTAGAGCAAAACTATATAACTCAAAGGATATAAGTGAAGCACATGGAGTATTCTAACAATTTACGAATCATGCGTGTCTCTCTCAAAAGGTGTGTGCAGCAAGGATGATTGTGGAAAACTAACAAATAAAGACTCAAATAATACAAGACGCTCCAAGCAAAACACATATCAAGTGGTAAATAAAAATATAGCTCCAAGTAAAGTTACCGATAGAAGTAGACGAAAGAGGGGATGCCTTCCGGGGCATCCCCAAGCTTTGGCTTTTAGGTGTCCTTAGATTATCTTGGGGTGCCATGGGAATACCCAAGCTTAGGCTCTTGCCACTCCTTGTTCCATAATCCATCAAATCTTTTGCCCAAAACTTGAAAACTTCACAACACAAAACTTAAAGTAGAAAATCTCATGAGTTCCGTTAGCGAAAGAAAACAAAACACCACTTGAAGGTACTGTAATGAACTCATTCTTTATTTATATTGGTGTTAAACCTACTATATTACAACTTCTAGGGTTTATAAACTATTTTACTCGCCATAGATTCATCAAAATAAGCAAACAACACACGAAAAACAGAATCTGTCAAAAAAAGAACAATCTGTAGTAATCTGTAGCTAGCGCAAGATCTGGAACCCCCAAAATTCTAAAATAAATTGCTGGACGTGAGGAATTTACCTATTAATCATCTGCAAAAATAATTAACTAAATAGCACTTCCCAAATAAAAATGGCAGCAGTTTTTGTGAGCGCTAAAGTTTCTGTTTTTTACAGCAAGATTAAAAAGACTTTCCCCAAGTCTTCCCAACGGTTCTACTTGCCACAAACACTAATTAAACACAAAAACACAACCAAAACGGAGGCTAGATAAATTATTTATTACTAAACAGGAGCAAAAATCAATTAATAAAAATAAAATTGGGTTGCCTCCCAACAAGCGCTATCGTTTAACGCCCCTAGGTAGGCATAAAAGCAAGGATATATCTAGGTATTGCCATCTTTGGTAGGCAATCCATAAGTGGCTCTCATAATAGATTCATAAGGTAATTTGATTTTCTTTCTAGGTAAGTCTTCCATGCCTTTCCATAACGGAAATTGGAATCTAATATTCCCTTCCTTCATATCAATAATTGCACCAATCGTTCTAAGGAAAGGTCTACCAAGAATAATAGGACATGAAGGATTGCAATCCATGTCAAGAACAATAAAATCTATGGGAACATAATTACTATTTGTAAAAATAAGAACATCATTAATTCTTCCCATAGGTTTCTTAATAGTGGAATCCGCAAGGTGCAAGTTTAAAGAGCAATCATTAAAATCACGGAAACCTAGCAAATCACACAAAGTCTCTGGAATCATGGAAACACTAGCACCCAAATCACACAAAGAATAGCATTCATGATATTTAATTTTAATTTTAATAGTAGGTTCCCACTCATCATAAAGTTTTCTAGGGATAGAAACTTCCAACTCAAGTTTTTCTTCATAAGATTGCATCAAATCATCAACGATATGTTTGGTAAAGGCTTTATTTTGACGATAAGCACGAGGAGAATTTAGCACGGATTGCAACAAGGAAATACAATCTATCAAAGAGAAATTATCATAATTAAATTCCTTGAAATCCAAAATACTGGGTTCATTAACATTAGAGTTTTGGCTTCTTCAATCCCACTTTTAATAATTTTAGCATCAAGATCTAAAGACTCCGAATTTTTGGAACACCTTCTAGGTAAAGGTGGATCATATTCAGTCCCATCATTATCAAGATTCATATTGCAAACCAAAGATCTGACAGGGGACACATCAATAACTTTTAAATCTTCATCTTTATTATCATGGAAACTAGAAGAACACGCTTTTATAAAGCAATCTTTCTTAGCACACATCCTAGCGGTTCTTTCTTTGCACTCATCAATGGAAATTCTCATGGCTTTGATAGACTCATTGATATCATGCTTAGGTGGAATAGATCTAAGTTTCAAAGAATCAACATCAAGAGAAATTCTATCAATGTTCCTAGCCAACTCATCAATCTTTAGTAATTTTTCTAAAATCAAAGCATTGAAATTCTTTTGCCAAGTAATAAATTCTTTAATATTAGTTTCAAAATCAGAGGGCATCTTATTATAATTTCCATAAGAATTGTTGTAGGAATTACCATAATTAGATGAGGAATTACTAGGATACGACCCAGGATTAAAGTTTCCTCTATATGCGTTGTTACCAAAATTATTCCTACCAACAAAATTCACATCCATAGATTCATTATTATTCTCAATAAAAGTAGACAAAGGCATATCATTAGGATTATAAGAAACACTTTTATTAGCAAATAATTTCATAAGTTCATCCATCTTTCCACTCAAAACATTAATTTCTTCTATCACATGCACTTTCTTATTAGTAGATCTTTCGGTGTGCCATTGAGAATAATTAACCATAATATTATCTAGGAGTTTAATAGCTTCTCCTAAAGTGATTTCCATAAAAGTGCCTCCCGCGGCCGAATCTAAAAGATTTCTAGAAGCAAAATTCAATCCGGCATAAATTTTTTGTATAATCATCCACAAATTCAAACCATGCATAGGGCAATTACATATCATTCATTTCATCCTCTCCCAAGCTTGTGCAACATGTTCATGATCAAGTTGCTTAAAATTCATAATATCATTTCTAAGAGAGATGATCTTAGCAGGAGGAAAATACTTAGAGATAAAAGCATATTTGCACTTATTCCAACAATTAATACTATTTTTAGGCAAAGACGAAAACCAAGCTTTAGCACAATCTCTAAGCGAAAAAGGAAATAGCTTCAATTTAACAATATCATTATCCACATCTTTCTTATTTTGCATATCACATAAATCAACGAAGCTATTTAGATGGGTAGCGGCATCTTCACTAGGAAGGCCGGAAAACGGATCTTTCATGACAAGATTCAGCAAGGCAGCATTAATTTCACAAGATTCAGCAAGGAGCAATCAGAGTGCTAATAAAATCATTGTTGTTGGTATTGGTAAAGTCAGATAATTTGGTATTATCTTGAGCCATCATGACAAGCAAGCAATCCGACACACAAGCAAACAAGAAATGGGCAAAAAGTGGCGAATAGAGAAAGAGAGGGAGGACGGAGAGAGAGGGCGAATAAAACGGCAAGGGTGAAGTGGGGGAGAGGAAAACGAGAAGCAAATTGAAAATAATGTATTGTGGGAGATAAGGATTTGTGATGGGTACTTGGTATCTTGACTTTTGCGTAGACCTCCCCGGCAACGGCGCTAGAAATCCTTCTTGCTACCTCTTGAGCACTTGCGTTGGTTTTCCCTTGAAGAGGAAAGGGTGATGCAGCAGACTAGCGTAAGTATTTCCCACAGTTTTTGAGAACCAAAGTATCAATCCAGTAGGAGGCTACGGGCGAGTCCCTCGCACTAACACAAAAAAATAAATCCGCACAACCAACACGATAAGGGGTTGTCAATCCCTACACTGTCACTTACGAGAGTGAGATCTGATAGATATGATAAGATAAGATATTTGGTGTTTTATGATAAAGAGAAATAAAAGATGCAAAGTAAAATAAATGGCAAAGGAAATAACTAAGTGTTGGAAGATTAATATTATGGAAGATAGACCCAGGGGCCATAGGTTTCACTAGTGGCTTCTCTCGAGAGCATAAGTATTCACGGTGGGTAAACAAATTACTGTTGATCAATTGACAGAATTGAGCATAGTTATGAGAATATCTAGGTATGATCATGTATATAGGCATCACGTCCGAGACAAGTAGACCGACTCCTGCCTACATCTACTACTATTACTCCACACATCGACCACTATCCAGCATGCATCTAGATTATTAAGTTCAAGAGAACAGAGTAACGCTTTAAGCAAGATGACATGATGTAGAGGGATAAACTCATGCAATATGATATAAACCCCATCTTGTTATCCTCGATGGCAACAATACAATACGTGCCTTGCTGCCCCTACTGTCACTGGGAAAGGACAACGCAAGATTGAACCCAAAGCTAAGCAATTCTCCCATTGCAAGAAAGATCAATCTAGTACGCCAAACCAAACTGATAATTCGAAGAGACTTGCAAAGATAACTAATCATACATAAAAGAATTCAGAGAAGATTCAAATATTGTTAATAGATAAACTTGATCATAAACCCACAATTCATCGGTCTCAACAAACACACCGCAAAAGAAGATTACATCGAATAGATCTCCACAAGAGAGGGGGACAACTTTGTATTGAGATCCAAAAAAAAGAGAAGAAGCCATCTAGCTAATAACTATGGACCCGTAGGTCTGAAGTAAACTACTCACACTTCATTGGAGAGGCTATGGAATTGATGTAGAAGCCCTCCGTGATCGATGCCCCCTCCGGCGGAGCTCCGGAAAAGGCCCCAAGATGGGATCTCGTGGATACAGAAAGTTACAGCGGTGCAATTAGGGTTTTGGCTCCGTGTCTGGTAGTTTGGGGGTACGTAGGTATATATAGGAGGAAGGAGTACGTCGGTGGAGCAACAGGGGGGCCACGAGGGTGGAGGGCATGCCTGGGAGGGTAGGTGCGCCCCCTACCTCGTGGCCTCCTGGTTGATGTCTTGATGTAGGGTCTAAGTCCTATGGATCATGTTCGTTCCGAAAATCACGTTCCCGAATGTTTCATTCCGTTTGGACTCTGTTTGATATTCCTTTTCTTCAAAACCCTAAAGTAGGAAAAAAACAGCAATTCTGGGTTGGGCCTCCGGTTAATAGGTTAGTCCCAAAATAATATAAAAGTGTATAATAAAGCCCAATTATGTCCAAAACAAAATATAATATAGCATGGAACAATCAAAAATTATAGATACGTTGGAGACGTATCAGTTACCTTTTTCTTTTCTTTTCTTTTTCTTCTTTTCGTTTTTATACGACTTCTGGCTCGTGTTCGGATCAACCGCACACCTGAGGGGTATACATCCTTAAATGTATATAGCCCACAATACCTGGGGGCTTCTTTTCACAAGAAGCTAATTATTTTTCGAGCATCAAGCTCATAGTATATATGTGTCATCTACTCATATATGTCTCTTCTTCACCATTATATGCACCTTTATGACTTAAGTTTTTGCCAAGCTGGGTTGCCTGGCTCCTGTGCTTATGCCCTACGTTCCAGCTTGTTCGGCTAGGGCATAAAGGGAGCACCTCTGCGATTGTTACAGCCAAGTTATCCGGACGTGTACCTCATACGGGTGAAGCCGAAAGCTAGCACCCTTAAGGGAACAAGTGGTCAACGAGCAAAAGACAATCTGCCCTCGTTGCAATACAAAGCCCCCAGACTATAACGTGTACTGTGATTTTTAGCATCACAACATCGGTATGCGCAAAAAAAATGCATGTTGGCCCATGGAAAGGAACCCTTACTGGAACTATTCTCTCCGGAAGATGTTTCTTACAATCAAATGTAATATAACATAACTCCCTGAATACAACTTGTCTGTTCAAGCAACTATGACCGTACTGCCTGGCTTCCGAACATAGTTTGGTGTTTACCTTTAGCATAGTATTTGGAAACACTCCAAACCTAGGGTTTTCGGAGGTCGAAGAAGAAAGTCTGCCATGACAATCGTTTTACAAATTCGGCTAGAGACAAGTTTGTCAATAAAAGTACATTGCTACTTGGACTCCAAAATTTCTTCTTCCTCTAGACCCTCTAACAGGTTGTCTAGTTTACAATCCTGTTGAGAAAACTTGGCGGCCATCTTCACTTGGTCATACACCAGGCTGACCGGAATTTCCTCTCCATCGGATCCTCGCGGTCTGGCCCGCGCCATATGATACGGATCAAGTCTGGTGTACTGTGTTTTCACCATGGCCCAGGCTTCCCGAGCACCTTCTCGGCAGGCTGATATCTTCCATAGCCCAAAACGGCACAGAGTGATGACCCACAAGTGTAGGGGATCTATCGTAGCCTTTTCTATAAGTAAGAGTGTCGAACCCAACGAGGAGCAGAAGGAAATGATAAGCGGTTTTCAGCAAGGTGTTCTCTGCAAGCACTGAAATTATCGGTAATAGATAGTTTTGTGATAAGGTAATTTGTAATGGGTAACAAGTAATAAAAGTAAACAAGGTGCAGCAAGATTGCCCAATCCTTTTTGTAGCAAAGGACAAGCCTGGACAAACTCTTATATAAAGGAAAGCGCTCACGAGGACACATGGGAATTATCGTCAAGCTAGTTTTCATCACGTTCATATGATTCGCGTTTGGTACTTTGATAATTTGATATTTGGGTGGACCGGTGTTTGGGTACTTCCCTTACTTGGACAATCATCCCACTTATGATTAACACCTATTGCAAGCATCCGCAACTACAACAGAAGTATTAAGGTGAACCTAACCATAGCATGAAACACATGGATCCAAATCAGCCCCTTATGAAGCAACACATAACCTAGGGTTCAAGCTTCTGTCACTCTAGCAACCCATCATCTACGTATTACTTCCCATTTCCTCCCTCTAGGCCCAAACAATGGTGAAGTGTCATGTAGTCGATGTTCACATGACACCACTAGAGGGATGACAACATACATCTCATCAAAAAATAGAACGAATACCAAATTCACATGACTACTTATAGCAAGACTTCTCCCATGTCCTCAGGAACAAACGTAACTACTAACAAATCATATTCATGTTCATAATCAGAGGGGTATTAATATGCATAATGGATCTAAACATATGATCTTCTACCAAGTAAACCAACTAGCATCAACTGCAAGGAGTAATCAACACTACTAGTAACCCACAGGTACCAATCTGAGGTTTGGATACAAAGATTGGATACAAGAGATGAACTAGGGTTTGAGATGAGATGGTGCTGGTGAAGATGTTGATGGAGATTAACCCCCTCCGGATGAGAGGATCGTTGGTGATGACGATGGTGATGATTTCCCCCTCCCGGTGGGAAGTTTCCCCGACAGAACAGCTCCGCCGGAGCCCTAGATTGGTTCCGCCAAGGTTCCGCCTCGTGGCGGCGGAGTTTCGTCCTGTGAGCTTGCTTATGATTTTTTCCTCGATGAAAGACTCCATATAGCCAAAGATGGGCATCAGAGGGACACCAGGAGGCACACGAGGCAGGGGCGGGCGCCCAGGGGGGTATGGCACGCCCCCCACCCTCGTGGACGGTGGGTGGGCCCCCTCTGGTACTTCTTTCGCCCAATATTTTTTATATATTCTAAAAATAATCCCTGTGGAGTTTCAGGACTTTTCGAGATGTGAAGAATACGTCTCTAATATTTTCTCCTTTTCCAGCCTAGAATTCCAGCTGCCGGTATTCCCCCTCTTCATGTAAACCTTGTAAAATAAGAGAGAATAGGCATAAGTATTGTGACATAATGTGTAATAACAGCCCATAATGCAATAAATATCGATATAAAAGCATGATGCAAAATGGACGTATCAACTCCCCCAAGCTTAGACATCGCTTCTCCTCAAGCGAAAGCCGAAATCAAAAAAAAGTCCACATGTTTAGAGATAGAGGTGTCGATAAAATAAAATACGGACATGAGGGCATCATGATCATTCTTAGAACAACATATATATATATATATATATATATATATATATATATTGCCATATGATCTCTTATGCTAAAGTAACAATTCATTCACATACTCAAGTATGAATCAGAAACTCCATTGAAAACTAACAAACTATAATCTCAGTCATTGAAGCAATTGCAATTTATCATAACATAGGGAAGAGTCAATATAAGAGCTTCTCAGCAAGTCCACATACTCAACCACCATTTAGTCTTTCACAATTGCTAACACTCATGTGATATTTATGATTATGAAGTTTTAATCGGACATAGAGAAAGATAGGGGCTTATAGTTTTGCCTCCCAACTTTTTACCTCAAGGTAATGTCAACAATAATAGTTCATGAAAACTCACATCCAATTAGCTATATATACCTGGATCTTTCCAACACATTGCGCTTGCTGAAGGATAAAATGTAAAAAGGAAAGGTGAAGATCACCGTGACTCTTGCATGAAGTATAAGACAAGAATAAAAGATAGGCCCATCGCAGAGGGAAGCAGAGGTTGTCATGTGCTTTATGGTTGGATGCACAAAATCTTAATGCGAAAAATGTCACTTTATATTGCCACTTGTGATATGGACCTTTATTATGCAGTCTGTCGCTTTTATTTCTTCCACATCACAAGATCGTATAAAGCTTAATTTCTCCACACTAATAAATCATACATATTTAGAGAGCAATTTTTATTTCTTGCAACGATGACAACTTACTTGAGGAATCTTACACAATCCATAGGTAGATATGGTGGACTCTCATGGCAAGACTGGGTTTAAGGATATTTGGAAGCACAAGTAGTATCTCTACTTTGTGCAAAGAAATTGGCTAGCATGAGAGGGAAAGGCAAGCTCAACATGTTGGATGATTCATGACAATATAATTTATCTTAGATGTAAGAAAACATAACCCATTATGTTGTCTTCCTTGTCCAACATCAACTCTTTAGCATGCCATATTTTAATGAGTGCTCACGATCATAAACTATGTCAAAGATGGTATATTTATATGTGAAAACCTCTCTTTCTTTATTACCTCCTATTAATTGCAACGATGACCAAAACTATGTTTGTCAACTCTCAACAACTTTTATTCATCATACTCTTTATATGTGAAGTCATTACTCTCCATAAGATCCATATGATCTCCTTATTTCTTTTTAGTCTTTCTCTTTTATTTTATCCCCTCAAGATCATAGCAAGATAATCAAGCCCTTGACTCAACACTAATCTTTATTATATATAGCTCACGGACTCGATTACATAGAAGGATCATAAAGCAAAACTCAAAACTAGATCATACTAAAACTTTATTCTACTAGATCAAGATATTACCAAAAGGATCGAACTAAGAAAAATGGTAAAGATAGGAGTGTGATGGTGATACGATACCGGGGCACTCCCCCAAGCTTAGTAGTCGCCAAGGGGAGTGCCCATACCCATGTGTTTATGTCTCCTTCTTTGTTGGTGAAGAAGGTGTTGGTGATGATGGATAATCGCACATCGAGCGTAGAAGATCATCCAATTTGCGGATAATGCCCTTGAGTGCGATGATATGCTCCTTCAACAAAATATTTTCACTTGTGAGATACTTGTTTTGAATGTGAGCTAACTCAATCATCTTGAAAGCTTCAATCTCCATTGGGGTAAAGAGATTGTGATGAGGTTGAAGGATGTCTTCTTCTACTACTATCGGAACTTGATCCCCCACGGCCTTCTTGATCACATCATCCTTGTTGATCTCTTCGGGCTCTTCTCTCTTCAGCTCTATCTTCGTTAGCCAAGCATCATTGCCCTCATTGTTGGAAGAGGAAGGAGAAGACATGATGCTTGTCTGTGACAACCCTGACAGAAAACAACTCGAAACGAAAACAGAGGATATTTGCGTGATACGGTGGTCAAAACCTTCGGGAGATTATATAATGAATTTTTACTGACCAAAAGAAGTTTCGTGCAAGAAAATGGAGTCCGGAGAGCACACGAGGTGCCCACGAGGCAGGGGGCGCGCCCTCCACCCTCGTGGAAGCCTCGTGTCCTTCCCGGGCTACTTCTTATTTTCCTATTTTCTTAAATATTCCAAAACGGAGAAAAATTGTCATTAGAACTGTTTTGGAGTCGGTTTTACTTACCGTACCACGTACCTATTCCTTTTTGGGGTCTGAAATGTTCTGGAAAGTGTCCCTTATGTATTCCTCCGGGGTTACGGTTTCAATAACATTAGTTTCAACATTTATGGCATTACTTGAGATATAATGTTTGATTCTTTGACCGTTCACCACCCTCGGATTTGTGCCTTTGTAGTTGTTGATTTTTATGGCACCGGAACGATAGACCTCCTCGATGACGTAAGGACCTTCCCATTTAGAGAGGAGTTTGTCTACAAAAAATCTTAAACGGGAGTTGTATAACAATGCATAATCACCTACATTAAACTCATGTTTTGTATCCTTTTATCATGCCATATTTTAACATTTTCTTTAAATAGTTTGGCATTCTCATAGGCCTAGGTTCTCCATTCATCAAGTGAGTCAATGTTAAAAAGCCTCTTCTGACCGGCAAGTTTGAAGTCATAGTTGAGCTCTTTAATAGCCCAATATGCCTTATGTTCTAGTTCAAGAGGTAAGTGACAAGCTTTACCATAAACCATCTTATACGGAGACATACCCATAGGATTTTTGTATGTAGTTCTATAAGCCCATAATGCATCATCAAGTTTATTGGACCAATTCTTTCTAGATCTATTAACAGTCTTTTGCAAAATTCATTTAAGCTCTCTATTGCTAAGTTCTACTTGACCACTAGACTGTGGGTGATAAGGAGATGCAATTATATGATTAACATCATACTTAGCAAGCATTTTACGAAAGGCACCATGAATAAAATGTGAACCATCATCAGTCATTAAGTATCTAGGGACTCCAAACCTTGGAAAAATAACTTCCTTAAGCATCTTAATAGAGGTGTTATGGTCAGCACTACTAGTTGGAATAGCTTCTACCCACTTAGTAACATAATCAACAGCAACTAAGATATGTGTATACCCATAAGAGGAAGGAAAAGATCCCATATAATCAAAGACCCAGACATCAAATGGTTCAATAACATGTGAATAATTCATAGGCATTTCTTGACGTCTACTAATATTACCAATTCTTTAACATTCATCACAAGACAAAACAAACTTACGGGCATCCTTGAAGAGAGTAGGCCAATAAAAACCGGATTGCAATACCTTATGTGCAGTTCTATCTCCAGCATGGTGTCCTCCATAAGCCTTGGAGTGGCACTTGCGCAGGATCTGTTCATGTTCGTGCTTAGGTACACAACGTCTAATAACACCATCTACTCCTTCTTTATAAAGATGTGGATCATCCCAGAAGTAACGTCTTAAATCATAGAAGAACTTCTTCTTTTGCTGGTATGTGAAACTAGGTGGTATAAATTTAGCAACAATGTAATTAGCATAATCAGCATAACTAGAACAGTATGAGAAGCATTTATGACAGCTAATTGTTCATCGGGAAAGCTATCATCAATAGGTAGTGATTCATCAAGAACATTTTCTAACCTAGACAAGTTGTCTGCAACGGGGTTCTCAGCTCCCTTTCTATCAATAATATGCAAATCAAATTCTTGAAGCAAGAGAACCCATCTAATAAGTCTAGGTTTAGCATCTTTCTTTTCCATAAGATATTTCATAGCAGCATGATCAGTGTGAACAGTTACTTGAGAATCAACAATATAAGGTCCGATCTTATCACAAGCAAATACAACTGCTAAAAATTCTTTTTCAGTAGTAGCATAATTTCTTTGGGCACTGTCTAGAGTTTTACTAGCATATTCAATAACATTTAATTTCTTATCAACTCTTTGTCCTAGAACAGCCCCTACAGCATAATCACTGGCATCACACATAATTTCAAATGGTAAATTCCAATCAGGAGGCTGAACAATAGGTGTAGAAATCAAAGCTTTCTTAAGTATTTCAAATGCTTCTACACAATCATCATCAAAGACAAAAGGGACATATTTTTGTAAGAGATTAGTCAGAGGCCGAGAAATTTTAGAGAAGTCCTTAATGAACCTCGTATAAAAACCGGCGTGACCAAGGAAACTTCTTATACCTTTGATGTCATTAGGACAAGGCATCTTTTCAATAGCATCAACTTTAGCTTTATCAACTTCAATACCTCTTTCAGAAATTGTGTGCCCCAAAACAATACCTTCATTAACCATAAAGTGGCACTTCTCCCAATTCAAGACAAGATTAGTTTCTTCACATCTCTGCAAAACTCGATCAAGGTTGCTTAAGCAATCATCAAAAGAAGTTTCGTAAACGGAGAAATCATCCATGAAAACCTCAACAATCTTTTCACAAAAGTCAGAGAATATAGCAGTCATACATCTTTGAAAGGTAGCAGGTGCATTACATAAACCAAAAGGCATACGTCTACAAGCAAAGGTACCGAAAGGGCAAGTAAAAGTTGTCTTTTCGTGATCCTCTTTTGGCACAGGTATTTGAGAGAAACCAGAATAACCATCTAGAAAGCAAAAATGTGTATGCTTGGATAATATTTCTAGCATTTGATCAATAAAAGGTAAAGGGTAATGATCCTTTTTAGTAGCTTTATTTAATTTGCGGAAATAAATTACCATTCTATAACCTGTAACAATTCTTTGTGGGGTCAATTCATCTTTATCATTAGGAACAACAGTAATACCTTCCTTCTTAGGGACAAAATGGACGGGACTCACCCACTGACTATCACCAACGGGATAAATTATACCTGCCTCCAGAAGCTTTAGTATTTCTTTTCTTACCACCTCTTTCATCTTAGGATTTAACTGTCGTTGGTGATCAACAACTGGTTTAGCGTCTTTCTCCAGCTTTATTTTGTGCTGGCATAGAGTGGGACTAATGCCCTTATGATCATCAAGAGTAGCTGGTAAAGGTTTAAGCTCAAACACGGGATCACCCTTAGGTGGAGGAGGATCCCCTAGGATTTCAACAGGCAAGTTGTGTTTCAAAATAGGTCCATATTTAAAGAATACTTCATCTATTTCCCCTCTTTCATTCATAAACATATCATTTTCATGGTCTAGCAAATATTGTTCTAAAGGATCACTAGGAGGCATGGCAATAGAAGTAAGACCAATAATTTCATGTTTACTAGGCAATTCTTTATCATGGGGTTGTCTACGAAATTTAGCAAAATTAAACTCATGAGACATATCCCCTAAACCAACAGAAACAATATCCTTTTGCAGTATATCCTAGCATTAACAGTATTCAAGAAGGGTCTACCAAATATAATGGGACAAAAGTCATCTTGTGGGGAACCAAGAACAAGAAAATTAGCAGGATATTTAACTTTCCCACACAAGACTTCAACATCTCTAACAATCCCTACTGGTGAAATAGTATCTCTATTGGCAAGCTTAATTGTAACATCTATTTCCTCTATCTCAGCAGGTGCAATATCATGCATAATTTCTTTGTATAAGGAATGAGGTATTGCACTTGCACTAGCACCCATATCACATAAGCCATGATAGCAATGATCTCCTATTTTAACAGAAATAACATGCAGGCCTACAACAGGTCTATGTTTACTTTTAGTATCAGGTCTAGCAATTCTAGCTGATTCATTGCAGAAGTAAATAACATGCCCATCAATGTTATCGGCCAAGAGATCTTTAACCATAGCAACACTAGGTTCAACTTTAATTTGCTCAGGGGGTTTGGGTGTCTTAATATTACTTTTGTTGACCACAGTTGAAGCTTTAGCATGATCCTTTATTCTGACAGGGATAGGTGGTTTCTCAATATAAGCAGTAGGAACAACAAGATCATTATAAGTGATAGTATTTTCTTAAACTTTAATAGGTGCAACTACTTTCACTTCAATGGGAGGATTATATTTAAACCACTTCTCCTTAGGGAGATCAACATGAGTAGCAAAGGATTCACGGAAAGAAGCTACTATCTCAGAGTCAAGTCCATATTTAGTGCTAAATTCACGGAAAGCATCGGTATCCATAAAAGATTTAACACAATCAAACTTAGGTGTTATACCTGACTCCTTACCTTCGTCGAGGTCCCAATCTTCAGAGTTGCATTTAATTCTCTCCAATAAATCCCATTTGAATTCAATAGTCTTCATCATAAAAGATCCAGTACAAGAAGTATCGAGCATGGAGCGATTACTGAGAGAAAGCTGAGCATAAATTTTTTGAATAATCATTTCTTTTGATAGCTCTGTTGGGATCTACGGTAGGGTGCGTCGACTGCAAATTAAAATTTCCTACACGCAGAACAACCAAGAACATGCTACGGGAGATGGATCACAGTTCATTACCACTAGATGCGCAGTGTCGTGCAGCGGAAGAAGAGTTGGGGCAGCGCGTCCACATGGATCGTCTCCTCCTCGTCCGATCTCCCTCGTACAACCGGTGGTCGGTTCCCACGTACAGGTTCGCCGGAGCGGCGCAAGTGCACTGCCTCTAACGATATCCGCGCGTGCAGGAGGAACGTTGTGTGGCGGACTTCTAGGTCCGATCACACAACCGGCGGCGAGTGGAGGTGTCTATTCGCAATACATGCAAACCCTAGTGATAGCGCCAAAGCGATCAACCGATGAGTGTATCGCACCTCCACTATATATATAGGCGTCCGTCATGGGTCAACACGTGGGCCTCGCACGGACCCTAAAGCCCATAAGTCTATTCGGCCACAATCCAAATACAGTTCGGATCACATCTGACGAGTGTCCTCGGATCCGACCTTGTAGGTTCCTTCCCTTAAGCGCGTGACCCCTTAGGTTCAAGTTGGCTTGGTCGCAGTTCGGAACACCTCCGAACTGCACAGTTGGTAGCGGCCTCTAGCATGGCATGCCGAACACCAAGCAGACTATGAAGCTGGTTAGCGAACCTGTACATCACACTTCCATTCCTTTTGCCACACGATATATGTTGCCGAGCTCAAGGCGAGTCTGTCATCCTTGTGCTAGCCCGACCTCTTTCTCGTTCCAGTGATGTCGACCACAAACCAGATTATCTCATAATCCTTGTCGCATGGCCATGCTTATCCTGGTCGGATCACACGAGGGGCCCAGAGTATATCTCCCCTGATTGGAGGGGAAAATCCCATCTTGTTCGACCACATCTTGCGGCATGGTTTTGGACAAACCCGAAACCTACCTTTATAACTACCCAGTTATGGAGTAGCGTTTGGTCGGCCCAAAGCAAGTCTGTCACCATCCCGAGTACATGCGTCAGCTCAGGTCTTAGGACATAGAACATATGTTGTACTAGAGACTCATAGATGACATATCACTGCGTCTCATAGTTGGGTCTATCCGACTTGGACCTTATCTCGACTCGGATCCGACTACGTCGAATCCGACCAGATCCTTCCAAGTCCATATTATCCGGTTAGCATCCAATACTCCATGGCTAGGGAGACCAAGCCATCGACCGTGTCATATGCTAGTCTAGTTGGCTGCGCGTCCACACAGCCCCTTCGACTAGGGACCATTTAGGACAGTCATCATACAATGCATAGTCCCACAAACAAGTCACGTACTTGCTGATACACATCATTGATAATGTCCAAGGACTATATTTATTCATAAACACATAAGAAATATCATCATACATGATTGCCTCTAGGGCATATCTCCAACAAGCTCATGATTGGGGCATGAATATAACATTGACTTAAGCCTCCCCCAAGCTTGAGCGATGCTTTCTCCTTCGCGAGGCCAAAAATTATATATATAATTACGATCACGATGAACCAGATGCATAGGATAAAACTTCTGATGAAATTCCAATTTCAATCATTGGTAGTTCCATGATCCAATATCATCACGTAGCCTAAACCATGTCAATGTGTCTCCCTTCAAATATAAAGGGAAGACCTTCTTCTTGATAACATCCTCGGGCATACCTGCAAGCTTAAATAATCCACAAACTTCATCCACATAGATTAGGTGTAAATCAGGATGTAATGTTCCATCGCCTGTGAAATGATTAGCTAGCAGTTTCTCTATCATACCCGAAGGAATTTCAACATAAACATTTTCAGTAGGTTCAGTAGGTTGAGGAGCAACTCTTTTCTCTACTGGTCGGGGTGAATATACCCCGAACAAGCCCCTCAAAGGATTATGTTCCATAGTAACAAGTGACAGTAAATTTCAGCACACTATATAAATTTTTCCTTACCAAATTCCACCTACCAAAGGCGCTTCACTCCCCGGCAACGGTGCCAGAAAAGAGTCTTGATGACCCACAAGTGTAGGGGATCTACCGTAGCCTTTTCGATAAGTAAGAGTGTCGAACCCAACGAGGAGCAAAAGGAAATGATAAGCGGTTTTCAGCAAGGTATTCTCTGCAACACTGAAATTATCGGTAACAGATAGATTTGTGATAAGGTAATTTGTAACGGGTAACAAGTAATAAAAGTAAACAAGGTGCAGCAAGATGGCCCAATCCTTTTTCTAGAAAAGGACAATCCTGGACAAACTCTTATATAAAGGAAAGCGCTCCCGAGGACACATGGGAATTATCGTCAAGCTAGTTTTCATCACGTTCATATGATTCGCGTTTGGTAATTTGATAATTTGATATGTGGGTGGACCGGTGCTTGGGTACTGCCCTTACTTGGACAAGCATCCCACTTATGATTAACACCTATTGCAAGCATCCGCAACTACAACAGAAGTATTAAGGTGAACCTAACCATAGCATGAAACATATGGATCCAAATCAGCCCCTTACGAAGCAACGCATAAACTAGGGTTTAAGCTTCTATCACTCTAGCAACCCATCGTCTACTTATTACTTCCAAATGCCTCCCTCTAGGCCCAAACAATGGTGAAGTGTCATGTAGTCGACGTTCACATGACACCACTAGAGGGATGACAACATACATCTCATCAAAATATCGAACGAATACCAAATTCACATGACTACTTATAGCAAGACTTCTCCCATGTCCTCGGGAACAAACGTAACTACTCACAAATCATATTCATGTTCATAATCAGAGGGGTATTAATATGCATAATGGATCTAAACATATGATCTTCCGCCAAGTAAACCAACTAGCATCAACTACAAGGAGTAATCAACACTACTAGCAACCCACAGGTACCAATTTGAGGTTTGGATACAGAGATTGGATACAAGAGATGAACTAGGGTTTGAGATGAGATGGAGCTGGTGAAGATGTTGATGGAGATTGACCCCCTCCCGATGAGAGGATCGTTGGTGATGATGATGGTGATGATTTCCCCCTCCCGGAGGGAAGTTTTCCCGGCAGAACAGCTCCGCCGGAGCCCTAGATTGGTTCCGCCTCGTGGCAGTGGAGTTTTGTCCTGTGAGCTTGCTTATGATTTTTTCCTCGATGAAAGACTCCATATAGCCAAAGATGGGCATCAGAGGGCCACCAGGGGGCCCACGAGGCAGGGGGCGCGCCCAGGGGGTAGGGCGCGCCTCCACCCTCGTGGACGGTGGGTGGCCCCCCTCTAGTACTTCTTTCGCCCAATATTTTATATATATTCTGAAATAATTCCCGTGGAGTTTCATGACTTTTGGAGATGTGCAGAATAGGTCTCTAATATTTGCTCCTTTTCCAGCCCAGAATTCCAGCTGCCGGCATTCCCCCTCTTCATGTAAACCTTGTAAAATAAGAGATAATAGGCATAAGTATTGTGACATAACATGTAATAACAGCCGATAATGTAATAAATCTTGATATAAAATCATGATGCAATATGGACGTATCACCGAGCTCCCTTGAATAAATTAATGAGTTCCTCCATACGTCCTGGAGGAGAATCGGCTGGCCATAAAGCCTTAGCGATGTTCCTCATTGCCTTCCGAGCTTGCTCATGCACCTTAGACAGCTCTTGTAGCAGGTCGCCTTGAAATCCGGACACCTCTTCTTGGGGCCGCCCGGTCAGCACACCTACAAAAATAAAATTGTTAGGATTCGCATTAGCGAACTACAGGGAAGTAAGTTAAAAGGCATATTGAATATGCCGCCTCTCAGCTTTTGGTTCTCCCTCAAGGCGTCCTCCAGCTGGGCTTGCACGTCTTTTAGCTCTTCGCCTAGCTGAGTGTTGGCATCCTACAGCTTGTTCTTATCATTCCTAGTCCGTGTCAATACACGCTGACCAGCGGCCTCTTGCATTTCGGCATGTTGTTTAGCCACCTGCGCGGCCTTCAGTTTCTCTTCCAGCTGATCCGACGATCCTGCCATCATAAATACAACAGTGTTTACTTGAATAAACATTACTGGCACATGATAATATTTGCCGGACAGTCGCGGACACTACTAGTCGGTGCCTCCTTGGACTTCGCCAGTTTGGCGGTAACAGCAGTTAGCTGGGTCCGGCATTTCTCCAGCTCCTGAGACAGCATGTTGTTCTTCTTCGTGACTACCTGATTATGCAACGATCCTTAAATCAGTTGCGTCAACTGCTTTAAGTCCCGGGGGCTACTAACACATGATCTTACCCGCATGTCCTTGGAAAGCTGTTGAGTGGCTCCAGCGAGCCCATCCCGAGCAGCTCGGATGTATGCATCCGCTAAGCTGAAAGCATTAAATGCTTCGTCAGTAAAGGTTGGGTCATGCATGGCCGCTCTCTGGCGCCGATGGTTCATTACACTCTCCACTTCGGAGTTGGTAACTGATACATCATCTGAATCCTCAGGAAGAGGACAAACCGGCATTTCTCCTGTACCAACCCCAACCCTTTGGGCGGGATCCGGGGTCTGGATGGGTAATGCATGACCGGCAAGGTCCCCGGACACAGTCTGGCGTATGCTTTTCCTGAAAACGTTGCACAGCAGGAAATGTCAAAATTTGGTACCTCTGCCATGAGAGCATTAAAAAATAACCATACCTTTTTGAGTGTGGGAGCTTAGCACTATCGTCGTCCTCCTTTCTTTTCGAAGACCCACCTTGTGCAGGCGTCGCCTTTTTAAGGGACGCTTCCGATGCGGTGTGGCGAGACGAGCGCCGCCCCTTTGAAAACACGATACAATGCGGCAGGTGAGGGGCAATAAGAAAACTCTTTTGGAGGAGATGTCTCCCGGGTACTTACGTGGAAGAGGGAAGAAGGCCAGGGTAATCAGCTATAATGGCCACTTTTGTGCCATCGTAACTCGCTTGATAGAAAACCCCCTCCTTGAGCTCTACGGATATATCCGGATCCTCTTCGAACCCGGGATCTAGGTCTCGATTATGGTCCTCTGGCTACAGGGCAGGGCTACAGATCTCCACGGCAACTTTCCTCCATTCCTGTTAAGAAATGGTGTGATTAAGTTCAGCAGGGTACGATTCAGGAGGAGTATTGAGTAAAATTACTAAGCGAAGGCTTACCCAGCTGGGAGGGTTGTACATGGAAAAGCCATCTCGGCACTTAAGGCGAGTGAATTCTTCTTTCTCCCCCTTAAAAAGGTCAGCCAGCATGGCGGCCAGGGCGGAAAAATTGTCCGGACCCTTATGTCTGCATCGTGATGCGTTGTCTTCTTTGTTGTAATACCACATGGGGAGTCCTCTGGATTGGAGTGGCTGAACGCCCCACGTTATTGAAATCACCATTACCTCAATAATAAACAGTCTGGATTGAGCGAGTGTCTTTATCTTGTCCATTAGCTTCTTAACCTCCGCACTGTCTTCCTACTCGAGGCTTCGGGGGTGCCAGCTGTGGTGCTTCTTTAACGGAGCATTGGAAAACGCGGGTAGGCCTCGTCGGATTGGGTCTGGGAGAACGACATCTTCAATATAAAACCACTTCGAGGGCCACTCTCCGGATGCCTTCTTCGGAGTGCCGGATAGGTATCCTGTCCCGGCTATGTGCCACACTTAGGCGCCGCCCACCTCGAATATGGATCCCTTTTGGGAGCGAGGGACGAGGCAGAAAATCTTCCTCCATAACTCAAAATGGGCCTCGCAGCCTAGTTACAGCTCACAAAGAGTGATGAAGCCCGCGATGTGCAGAATGAAGCCCGGTATGAGGTTGTGCAGTTGGATGCCATAGTACTCCAGGAGACCTCGGAGGAAAGGATGGATTGGAAATCCAATGCCTCTTAATAAAAAAGGAAACAAAGCACACTCGCTCCCCTTCTGAAGGATTAGGGAAATTTTCTGCCAAGGCTTCGCCAGTAAAAGAGGTTAATCCTGCCCGAACGAGGACTAGATCCACAGGGGGAGATATCCCTGCACCCGGAGCTTGGTCAGCTGGGCATGGGATACAGAACAGCTCTCTCAATCGCCTTTTTGTGGGCCGTGGGGTGGGAGGAAGAACTGGGAGCGCTGGCCATGCTTGCGTGGTTTCTTGTGGTAAGCTCTAAGGATTTTCCGCCTGGTGTGGAATGGCATCTGAGATTCAATCTCCTTAAATATACGCACCCCCTACATGGCCCGGGTGTTATATGCAAAAATACTTGGACCCTTCGTATTCGTCTAACATGTGGGAGTCGGAGCAGCGATGGCGCGGAAGCCGAAGTATATAACATTTAATGTAAAGCTGAATTGTTCGAAGAGCTCATCTTACCAGGACCAAAGATGTAAAAGCCGAATACAGTAATTTGGTTCAGATACTTTGGAGTATTCGGAGGAGGAACCCGCCTTGCAATGACGTAGACAATCTGCACACTGGATACATCTTCATTGAAGCCTGGTTCAGGGGCTACTGAGGGAGTCCGGGATAAGGGGGTCCTCGGGCATCCGGGCTATGCAACATGGGCCAGACTAATGGGCCGCGAAGATACAAGATGGAAGACTTTCCCCCGTGTCCGGATGGGACTCTCGTTTGCGTGGATGGCAAGCTTGGCGTTCGGATATGAAGATTTCTTTCTTTGTAAACCAACTTTGTACAACCCTAGCCCCCTGTCGGTGTCAAAACCGACAGATCTCGGGTAGGGGGTCCCGAACTGTGTGTCTAAGGATTGATGGTAATAGGAGACAAGGGACACGATGTTTTACCCAGGTTCGGGCCCTCTTGATGGAGGTAATACCCTACGTCCTGCTTGATTGACTTTGATGAGTATAGGGATTACAAGAGTTGATCTACCATGAGATTGTAATGGCTAAACCCTAATTGTCTAGCCTATATGATTATGATTGTCTCTACGGACTAAACCCTCCGGTTTATATAGACACCGGAGGGGGATAGGGTTGTACAGAGTTGGTTTACAGAGAAAGGAATATTCATATCCGCACGCTAAGCTTGCCTTCCACGCCAAGGAGAGTCCCATCCGGACACGGGAGGAAGTCTTTTGTCTTGTATCTTCATGGCCCATTAGTCTAGCCCACGTCACATAGCCCGGACCCGAGGACCCCTTAATTCAGGACTCCCTCGGTAGCCCCTGAACCAGGCTTCAATGACGATGTGTCCGGCGCGCAAATCGTACTCGGCATTGCAAGGAGGGTTCCTCCTCCGAATAATTCAAAGTAGTCCTCGAGCACATAAAACGTGTCCGGCTCTACAAGACGGGCTCCACACATAGCCGCAAAGAGTATGATATTTCACAAGTCCCATCTACTGACAACTTTTTGTAGGGAGACGTTACGTCCCTGACTGGTCATTATTTTGAACCGTTTTTTAGCCTCCCGCTCCATGTTTCGAGGTGCAGTTTCATTGGCACATCTTGTCGAAGCAGAGATTGTGTCCCCTTATCACAGGATTCTCATCAATACGGGCGTGGGTAATCCAACCGCGCCATCCGCACGACCCTTGGGGAATAGGCGAGTTTTAAGGCGAGTGGGGAGGCGCTTGATATTCGCTGCCTTTATAAGAGGAAAAGGATCCACTCTTTCACCCACGCCTTCTTCCTATCTTCCCATATGTTCTTGAGCTCCAGCGCCCAAGCTTCCATCCTTTCCGCCTCCCAAAAGCACTCCGACCATGTCCGGGTCCGGAACACAGGGCAAGTGGATAGCCTCCTCCGTCATGGAGGGAAACATCACGGAGCTTCGGGAAGCGGGGTACTTGACCCAGGGAATCGCCCACCGGCTTCCGGCCAAGGGGTAGATCATCCCCACCCCGGAGCCCAACGAGAGGGTGGTATTCATCCCCCGCTTCATCCGCGGGTTAGGATTTCCCCTCCACCCCTTCGTCCGCAGACTCATGTTCTACTACGGGCTAGATTTCCACGATCTAGCCCCGAATTCTTTCCTCAATATCTCAGCATTCATTGTTGTGTGTGAGACCTTCCTCTACATCCCACTCCACTTCGAATTATGGCTAAAGATCTTAAATGTGAAGCCGAAAGTGGTGGATGGTCAATGTGCGGAGTACGGAGGTGCCATGGTGAGCAAACTATCCAATGTCACATGGCCCACTGGCACCTTTGTGGAAATTTTCAAGGGGTGGCAGAAGAAGTGGTTCTATGTACTGAGCCTCGCGACATCACCTGGGCCACGGCTCCCGAATTCAAGTCCATGACCCCAATGTGGCTTACCTCCTAGCTAATAAAGGGCCTGGACTGGTTGTCGTCAGACGAGATATCAGCGTTGCAGGCGTGCGTCAAGAGCATGGCAGACAAGAACATCAAGCTCGCCAATGTCATCCAGGTGATGCTTTTTCGCCGGATCCTTCCCTGCCAAAGCCGGACTTGCCATTTGTGGGAGTTCAATCCGGCCAAGCACCAGACCTTGCGATAGTTCTTCGGCTCCACGCACGAAGGTATCTGGAAGGTGCTTTTCAAGGTCAATCAGACGTGGCTGCAGGCGTCCGAGGACCGCGGATACGACCTGACCCATCTAGCCAGTTCGGTAAGTTCTTCATACTTCAAGGTGTATCTCTTCCTGTGAATTCAAGGAAAATGTCTAAGTTTCTCCATTTGTTTTTTCAGAGCTGGATAAAGAAGGCGGAGCAGATCCGGTGTCCGGCTCCGCTGCCCGAAAACCCAGCCATCCCGCTCCTGACGAAGATGCTGGTTCCGGCACCCTACTAGGCGTCGGAGAAGAAGGCCAAGAAGAAGGGCCAGGAGATAAGAAGCGTCCTCCGCCGTAAAGGCACTTTGGACGCAACATCTGAAGACGCCGAAACCCACTCCTCCCTCGCCGAAAACAACGAGGAGGAGGAGGAAAGCAATTCTCCCCCCGAGAGGGGAAGGAAGAAAAGGGTGGCCTCCACGGATCTGGAGGTAGAGGCGGAGGCTTCCAAGAAAGGGAGAGTCTCCCTTGCGGACGATTCTGAATCGAACACCGATAGCAGCCCTGAGGGGCGTCCCAGGAAGAAGCCCCTGGCCGGATCGTAAGTACTCAAGGGCACTTACACACATATATATCCAGCTCCTTTACTTCATGGCTTTAATATGTTGAATCATGTGCTGCAGTCCGGCTCTCGCCCACCTCCAGCGATCCTCATCTTCAGGGAATTCGCTGGATCCAAAGGGGATGGACAGCGGGTCGCTTCTGCCGGCCTCCTTCCCCAAGACTATGGACGACGCCGAAGTGTTGTCCCGAAGGACCCTCCCAGGCCAGGGAGAGGTACAGGAGGCTGCCGAGGGGGCGCCAGAGGGTGATACCTCGGCCGCCGGACACATGGGGGAGCAGACCCCCTAGTGACTAGCGATAGGGGGGGCATATCCAATTTGGCCCCCAGCCGAATACTATTCTGGAGGCCCGTACGGCTCCGGAATCAGGTAAGCAACCTCCTTCGAAATAAGGAGGTGCACCTATTCCACCGATGACTTCTGTCCATTCGGAGGCACCAGATACTCTACTGGAAGCGCTCCAAGGTGCTTCCATTGTAGAAGAACACTGTATCCTAATGGGTATGGTGGTTGAGAGGGTTCGGTCCGCTAAGAGCGGACTGACCGAAGCCTGCGCTAGCCTTCTAACAGGCTTTGAGGTACGTGACACAATTATGCAAAAAGAACGCCGTAGTATAGACAGTAGCCCCTAAGACTCTATCCGGTGTTTGAAAAGAAAGGCCGGACAGAGGATCGAATAATTTTCGCAGGAGACTAATCATATATGTCCATGTGAATAAGCAGGCGTCGATGCTGGCTGCGACCTCCCATTATGCCGAAGTATCCAAAATGAAGCAGAGGCTGGAGCAGGCCGATGAAGAGCTTGGCCATGTCAAAAAACAGCTTGAGGACAAACAAGGTACGCAATGGCCTATTCAAATCTTAAAATGATAAGAATTGTTTGTGTTGATCACGTTAATATGATGCTTCATAGGAGCTGCGGCCGAGGTGGAGTCCCCCCAGAAAGCTCTGAGCGAGGCCCAGAAGAAAGCAGAGAAGGAACAAGCCGCCCGCAAGAAACACGAGTCAAGGGTCGGGGAGGTTCAGTAGGAGCTCGAGGACGCCATAAACATATGTGAGTCCTTGGAGCGCAAGATTGCGGAGCAAGAGTCCGAACTTGCTAAGGCCCGCCAAAGTGCACAAGAGGCCCGGGTTGAAGCTCAGGGCGCCCTCCGGGAAGTCCAGGAGGCCAAGCAAATTGCGGCCGGTAAGACCTTGATTATGCAGAGCAATTTTGTGAAGAAAAGGTACCTCTTACTGACCCAGATTTGGAGTTCTCCAGGAGCGTTTGCGGATCTACCTTGCAGTGTGGCTGATGCTGCGGAGTTCTTGCGAGCCAAAGAGGGGAGCTCATCGGAGAAGTTGTTCTGGTCGCAATACCTTGCGCAAGAGCATCCGGTGGCCCTCAGTGATCAGCTGAAAGAGCTGTCCGAACTGCATAGGGTGGCCGGATTGGCCATGAAGGATTTAATAATCCGTCTATGGCCTGCCGAAGCCATGCCCAACAGCCATTTCGGGCTCATGAAGCGGCTGGTCGATGCCTGCCCTCGGCTTGATGCCATAAGGCGATCGGTCTGCATCGAAGGTGCGCGGATGGCCTTCGCCCGTGTCAAGGTGCAGTGGGCGAAGATGAACGCCGTCAAGCTTGCGACCGAGGGGCCACCTGAGGGCAAAGAGCACCGCACGCCCGAGCGCTATTTTGATGACGCCTTGGAAGGATCCCGCATTGTAACGGGCCAGTGTGCGAAGGACATTATTTTTGAACGAATGTATGCGTGTTTATCTAGTCCTATGTTATGGAACAAAGCCTATATGTAATATATTGCTTGTTGTTTTTCGAAAATATTTCCTCCTGTGCAGCCATTTATTTAAATCCGAGAGTTGGGCAGTCATCGGCTTTAGCCCCCACGTAGATAGTACGGGGGTGTTCGGATTGGTACCTAAACACACTTGGCCCAAGAGTTTTGTCCTTGAAGGAGGTGTTTAGTGCATCGAACCAGGCAGTCGGACTATGTTGCTTTATCACCCTCACTTAGCCATAGGAGTTTGACAAATAGGAGTGTAGGCACAGCCCCTAGTTTGTTTATCCGGACTAGGGGCTGTAAACACCTGATCGGGTGGAAGTCGATCCGTCGCGTAATGCGGAAAAAATCGCAAGAGATTTTTGCCACCGGATAGCTGACCAGCTCTCGCCGCATCATGACAGTCAGTTTTCGGCTTTCTCTACTGAGGTGTTTATCCAGATGAACAAGAAACACAATCACAGTAGTTCTCCCTTTACTACCCTAGCCGATAAGACAGAACGTAAGGTAGCAAGCATAGGAGTCGGGCAACCCAACTATTGACCAAAGACATGATTCGAAGCCGATGCATATAATGCAATATTCGGGGCGCCGGATTGTACTGTAAAAAGTGTTCGGACTTGTTGCCAACATATGGAGCGCAATGGAGCCCCTGGCGAGTTAAGTCGTACCAAAGTGTGCGGGTGCAAAAAATAATTTAAATATAATAAAGGAGTAAGCCAATGCCACATATGTTGGGCCACAAACTATTTCCATTATAATCTGATTGATTTGTCAAAGCGTATTTGTACAAATAATGTGATAAGCAACCGAGCTATTTAACATGTCGAGGCCAAGGGGAAGCTGTGTGCGGGTCCTGCAAACAGGCAAAGTGATCAACAAGAAGATCATCTAGATGCTTCTGCCACACGTCTATGCTACTTGCCTCCTTGGTATGTTTATCCTTCGAAAGGATCGATGATGAGGCCGTCGTGAGGGGCCTATGGAAAAGAAACCTAAAAAGGGATAAAAAGTAAAAGGGAAAGTATGAGTGCCCGGATATGGTCGAGCCGTATTGTGGACCATGATCGAGTTATGCCTCCGTCTTTGCCCATGGTATTTTTAGTGCGTAGTTATGTACACGCGGTACGTACGCCGCAGTTTGGTCGGGACTGAGACGGAGGCCGGATTGCTAGTCCGACTCCTACGAGCCAGACTGTCATGCTGCGGAGTAATCCGGACTTGTTTAATAGTGTCCGGGGGCTTGGCCGCCGAATTGATGTTCTGCTTGATAAGGCCGTCGTGTGCTTCCGCTGCCAGGGCCGCGGTATGCTCCTCGGTACGGAGGGAGCGTTCCATGTTTCCATTGACTGTTATGACACCGCATGGCCCGGCCATCTTAAGTTTGAGATAGGCATAATGTGGCATCGCATTGAAGCGAGCAAATGCGGTTCGTCCAAGAAGTGCGTGATAGCCACTACGAAAGGGGACGATGTCGAAGCTCAAGTCTTCACTTCAAAAGTTGTCCGGCGATCCAAAGACGACTTCCAATGTGATTGAGGCTGTGCATCGGGCCTCTACACTTGGTATTACTCCTATAAAGGTAGTTTTGGTGGGCTTGATCCTTGACGGATCGATGCCCATCTTGCGGATTGTGTCCTGATAGAGCAGGTTAAGGCTGCTGCCACCGTCCATGAGGACCCGCGTGAGGTGGAATCCATCAATGATTGGGTCGAGGACCAGTGCGGCTGAGCCGCCGTGACAAATACTGGTCGGATGGTCCCTACGATCGAAAGTGATCGGGCAAGATGACCATGGATTGAATTTTGGGGTGACTGGCTCTATCGCAAAGACGTCCCTGAGCACGCGTTTGCGCTCCCTCTTGGGGATATGAGTAAAGTATATCATGTTCACAGTT
>NC_041392.1:553969544-554021699 GCF_002162155.2 Triticum dicoccoides | reverse complement strand
TCTTCTGTCCCCCTGTGTTCAGTGGACGGGGCTCCTCGTCATTGTCCTCACTTGGCAACCCCTTCTCTTTGTCCTTGGTCTGTAACTTACCAGCCTATTTAAAGACCCGGCAGCTTCTGTTGGTATGATTGGCAGGTTTATCAGGGGTGCCGTGGATCTGACATGGTCGATCGAGGATTCGGTCCAAGCTGGATGAGCCCGAATTGTTTCTTTTAAATGGCTTCTTCCGCTGACCGGGCTTGGAGCCACTGAATCCGGCGTTAACTGTCGTGTCATCGGTATTATCAACGTTGTTCTGATGCTTGTGCATGTTGCGTCGAGGCTTGTCGTTGCTATTTCTGGCTTCAGAAGTGCCAGGTTCGCTTGCATTGTTGCTGCTATGGGCTAGCCAACTATCTTTGCCCGCGCAAAAGAGGGTCATAAGTGTTGTGAGGGCTGCCATAGACTTTGGTTTTTCTTGGCTTGTTTTCTAGGGCTTCGGCATCCGAATATTCGACGATCTGGTTCTTTTTAATTAGGAACCTAGTCCAGAATTTTCTGGCCGACTCTCTGGGTTGTTGAACTATGTGACTTAAGTCATCAGCATCCGGAGGTCGAACATATGTACCCTGGAATTTGTCGTGAAAGGAGTCTTCCAGGTCCTCCCAACTGCCAATGGAGTTTTCTGGCAGGCTGTTTAACCAGTGCCGAGCTGGTCCCTTGAGTTTTAGAGGGAGGTATTTGATGGCGTGAAGATCATCACCGCGGGCCATATGAATATGGAGGAGAAAGTCCTCAATCTATACTGCGGGATCCGTTGTTCCATCATATGATTTGATATTCACGGGTTTAAACCCTTCTGGGAATTCATGTTCCATTACTTCGTCAGTGAAGCAAAGGGGGTGTGCAGCGCTTCTATAGCAGGCCATGTCACGACGTAGCTCAGATGGAGTCCGTGTCGGTGTCAAAACCGGCGGATCTCGGGTAGGGGGTCCCGAACTGTGCGTCTAAGGCGGATGGTAACAGGAGGCAGGGGACATGATGTTTACCCAGGTTTGGGCCCTCTTGATGGAGGTAATACCCTACGTCCTGCTTGATTGGTCTTGATGAGATGAGTATTACAAGAGTTGATCTACCACGAGATCGAAGAGGCTAAACCCTAGAAGCTAGCCTATGGTATGATTGGTTGTTGTCCTATGGACTAAAACCCTCCGATTTATATAGACACCGGAGGGGGCTAGGGTTACACAAAGTCGGTTACAAAGGAGGAGATATACATATCAGTATTGCCTAGATTGCCTTCCACGCCAAGTAAAGTTCCATCCGGACACGAGACGAAGTCTTCAATCTTGTATCTTCATAGTCCAACAGTCCGGCCAAAGGATATAGTCCGGCTGTCCGGAGACCCCCTAATCCAGGACTCCCTCAGTAGCCCCCGAACTAGGCTTCAATGACGTCGAGTCCGGCGCGCAGTATTGTCTTCGGCATTGCAAGGCGGGTTCTTCTTCAAATCTTGAATGTCTATTAAGTAGTGTCCGGCCCCATAAATGTTTGACTTCTTGGCTTATGTGCTCAATAAGGGCTATCTTCCACGCGTCGAACAAATACGAGGAGCCAGGGCATTTTTACATTCGACCCCCTAGCCAGGTAAATAAATTGTCTATTAAAGGGATGGGGATTCTTAGATCCAATCCATACCATCCTCCCACGGTGAGAATCCATCGGAGTGCGCTTTGGAAAAAATCCACTCCAACATGGCCGACCATCGCAGGTCCTCCTCCCGCCCCCGTAGCCCTAAGCCCGGTGATTGGGAGAGGTGTTCAGTCCCACACAGTCGATTAGTAGAGCTGTAGATTCAGGGATTTCTCCCTCCAGCGTATATGGTCCCCGTCCGAGCCGGGCTTGCCACCTATAATGGCGGGAGCAAGCGATGAGCTTCCCCAGCCCCTCTAAGGGGGAGCGGGTGTGCCTTGTTCCTTACTTACTAAGGGGACTCGGATTTCCAATTCATCCATTCCTCCATGGGCTCCTGGAGTTTTATGGTCTCCAACTGCATAATTTCACCCCTGCTTCCATGAGGGAGTCCTGGATTAGGGGGTCTCCGGATAGCCGGACTATATCCTTTGGCCGGACTATTGGACTATGAAGATACAAGATTGAAGACTTCGTCCCGTGTCCGGATGGGACTCTACTTGGCGTGGAAGGCGAGATAGGCAATACGGATATGTATATCTCCTCCTATGTAACCGACCTTGTGTAACCCTAGCCCCCTCTATATAAACCGGAGGGTTTTAGTCCGTAGGACAACATACAATCATACCATAGGCTAGCTTCTACGGTTTAGCCTCTCCGATCTCGTGGTAGATCAACTCTTGTACTACTCATATTATCAAGAATAATCAAGCAGGACGTAGGGTTTTACCTCCATCAAGGGGGCCCGAACCTGGGTAAAACATCGTCTCCCCTGCCTCCTGTTACCATCCACCTTAGACGCACAGTTCGGGACCCCATACCCGAGATCCGCCGGTTTTGACACTGACATTCCATATTACACATCGCCGGCTACGTTGCCCTTTGTGAGCTATTTCTGGGCTGCGAGGCTCATTTCGAGCTGTGGAAAAGGTTATTTTGCCTTGTGCCCCGCACACAGAAGGTGCCACTTTATCAACTGGGCGGAGCCGAAATATGGTGCATCGCGGAAACTGGATACCTGTCCGGTACTCCAAAGAAGACGTCCGAAGATTGGCCTTCGGAGTGGTTTTATATGGAGGGTGTCCCCCTACCAGACCCTGTTCGGCGGGGTCTTCCTGAGTTCACCAATGCTCCTCTGAAGAAATGCTGAAGCTGGCCCCACAGAGCCCCCAGGAGGAAGACAACGGAGAAGTCCTTTACCTGATGAACCGGATTAAAGCGCTGGCTCAATCAGGATTGACAATTATCGAGGTTATGTCAATATGCATAACGCGGGGAGTGCAGCCACTTCAATATCGAGGGCACCCCTTGTGGTGTTTTAACGGGGAAGATGATGCCACCCGTTGCAGGCGTAAGGGACCAGACTCCGCTGCTGCTTTAGCAAAAATTCTGTCCGAGTTGTTCAAGGGAGAGGAAGAGGAATTCATCCGTATCAAGCCACGGGATGGATTCTCCATGTACAACCCTCCAAGCTGGGTGAGTTATACCTCTTTACTCCCATTCTTCCTGCATTCTTCGTCGTAGGTACTCACCTTGCCATTTTATGGCACGAACTGCAAAAAGCTGTAAGGGAGGTCACCAGCCCACCTCCACAACCAAAGGACCCTGGTCGTGCCCTCGGTCCCGGACTGCTCCCTGTGTCGCTCATAAGAAAAAACAAAATCCCAACTCCCAAAAATAGGATCCCCTTTTAGACACTTCACCTATCGTACAAAACGGTGTTTTACAGGGAAGGCATTCAGGACATCGTGCCGAACCCGCAGCAACTCGCCAACAAGAGGCACCGAAGCCGGGTAGGCCAAAAAGGAAGGCGGTCAGGACGGAGACGCCAGCGCAGAGGTATGACCAAACCTCGTTATGTGGTTGTCGTCTTTCTCAAAATGCAATGACGTCCATGCTTCTTTAATAGAAAAAACGCCCGCTGAAGTATATCCGGAGAGGCTGCCGATCACGCTTCCACCAGTCGGGCTCCAGGGTCGGACATAGAGGCGGAGGCCAACATGGGGCGGACGCTGGATGCTCCTCCTACAGAGGATGCGGATAGACTATCTGCTATAAATTCAGAAGTGGAGAGCGCCATGAATCATAGGCGTCGCCGGACCGTACTCCGTGACGCTTGCTTCTCACCAGAGGCATTTGATGCCTTCAATTCTGGAGACGCGTACCTCCATGCTTCTCAAAATGGTCTAGCCAAAGCCACGGATCAGTATGTAAGGGATATATGGGTAAGCAAATCTGACGATTATATGTATCAATAGCCCCTGAGACTTGAAACAGTTGACGCAACGGATTTAAGGATCATTATTTGTGCAGGTTCTTATGGAGAAGAATTCCCAACTGTCTCAAGAGCTGGACGAATGCAAGGCCCAGCTGGAAGCCGCTGTTGCCGCATTGAAGGAGTCCAAAAAGGGGCCCCTGGTAACTTTTTTGTCTATTGCAAAGAATATTGGTACCAAGTAGTATGCGGCATGTATGCACACCTAACAATAGATGTTGCAGGTGACCTCGGAGTGAATCCGGAGGCCGTGGAGGCAGACACGACTCGTGATGATCGACAGTGAAATGCTGGCGAGCGTGTGCTGACGAGAGTCAGGCAGGAGAAAAATGATCTCCAAGGTGCCAATATCCGGCTAGGCGTGGAACTGAAGGATGTCCGAGCCCAACTTGCGGACTCCGTGAAGGAGAATAAACGGCTTCGGTGCGGCATTTTTAGTAAGTGCTTGAACGAACTTTTTAAAGGAGTTTGGCGGAGAAGCCTGCTAACAGCGTTATATCTGCAAGTATGCTGACGGGTCGCCCCGCGGAGGAGATGCCCGGGTCTTCGGGTGATCTTCTACCAGAGCTCTCACAACTGCATGAACAAGTTCGACAGGTGCTGTAGAGTATTGCTCAAGCCTTGTGGCCATCCGCGTCCCCGCTAGGAGGCATGGGGGAGCTTATAGAGAAGCTCAAGGGAGCGCGGCGGCGCTTCCGATTATGGAAAATATCAGCCTGCCGACAAGGTGCGAGGGAAGCCTGGGCTATGGTGAAGACACGATATACCAAGGCTGACCCAAACCACATGGCCGAGGTCGGACCTGTGGGGCCCGATGGGAAAGAGATCCCCGTCAGTTTAGTGTATGATAAAGTAGAATTAGCCGCAAAGTATTCCCAACAGGATTGTAGGCTAGACAGCCTGTTGGAGGGTATAGAAGAAGAATTTAATCAGCCTTAGTGACTGTGTACTTCAAGTGACATATGTAATGTCCCTAGCCGGATTGTAAATCATTTGTCATGGCGGACCTTTTCGCTTCAACCTCTGGACCCGATAGTCCGGAGTGTATCCGAATACCCACTCGGTTATATAAAAACCGGGGTATGCATGGAAACCAGGCATAGGGGTCATAAGTGCTTGAATAGACAAGTACCCAACTAGCTATGTTATATTACATGGATAGTAAGAAACATCTTCCACGGAGAATAGTTCCGTTAAGGGTTCCTTTCCTTGGGTACGCATGCCCTAATGTGCATGTCCGAACTGCGAGACGCATGTTAAAAACATCGGGGGCGTGTAGTAATTTAAATGAAAGTCATCTTTTGTTCATCGACCGAATATTCCCTTAACAACGCTAGCTTTCAGCTTCACCCAGTCTAAGGTACACATTCGGCTGACCCGGCAGTAACAATCACAAAGGTGCTCCCCTTATGCCCTAGCCGAATTAACGGAAACGTAGGGCATAAATACAAGAGCCAGGCAACCCAGCTTGGCCAAAACTTAAGTCATATCGATGCATATAATGGCGAAAAAGGTACATACGGAAGAATAACACATGTGCGGGGCATAAAGCCCGGAAAGGTAATTAGATTAAGCTTCTGTATAGGAAGCCCCCAGGTATATTGAGCGCAGTTAGTGCGTCAAGAATGTGTAACCAAGACATAAATGTAGCCCCTTAGGGCCTTGAAGAGAAAAGAGGGAAAGAAAGAGAGAAAAAACAGGTGTGCAAAAAATTCATGGAGGTAAGGAGACGAACATAGAGTCCAGCGGTAGGCGTAGAATCTTCGGAGTCTGGCTGCGTTCCATGGGTTTGGCTCGAGTCGATTATTCGATGGATCCCGCAGACGGTACGCTCCACCGGTCAGAACCTGGTCGATAATGAAGGGACCTTCCCATTTGGGCTTGAGCTTGTTCTTTTTCTTCTCCGGCAGGCGTAGAACTAGTTCGCCAACGTTATAGGTTTTGGCCCGCACTTCTCTGCTTTGATACCTTCGAGCCTGTTGCTGATAGAATGCGGAACGAACTTTTGCCACGTCGCGCTCCTCCTCCAGGGCATCCAAACTGTCCTGCCGATCGAGCTCAACATATCTTTCTTCGTACATGCGCACTCGAGGTGAGTCATGAATTATGTCGCAAGGCAGCACCGCCTCAGCGTCGTACACCATAAAAAGGGTGTGTATCTGGTAGTGCGATTCAGCGTGGTCCGCAACCCCGATAGTACGGAGTCGAGCTCCTCTACCCAATGAGTGTATGATTCCTTTAAAGATCGGACTAGTATGGGTTTAATGTCGCTCATGATAAGACCATTCGCTCGTTCAACTTGATCGTTAGTTTGCGGATGATACACAGAAGCATAATCGAGCTTGATGCCCATGTTGTTGCACCAAAGTTTCACCTCGTCGCCTGTAAAGTTCGTGTCATTGTCAGTGATGATCCTATGGGGGACGCCATAACGGTGTACGACCCCGGATATGAAGTCTATCACTGGTCTGGATTCAGCCGTTTTGATAGGTTTGGCTTCTATCCATTTGGTGAATTTATCCAGCATGACCAGTAAGTATTTCCTCTTATGGGTTCCCCCTTTGAGGGGTCCGACCATATCGAGCCCCCAGACCGCAAAGGGTCAAGTAATGGGGATTGTCTGGAGGGCAGTAGGTGGCATGTGGCTTTGGTTTGCAAAAAGCAGGCAACCGACACAATGCTGTACCAGATGTTGTGCATCTACCGGGCCGTCGGCCAATAAAAACCTGTACGAAAGGCCTTGCTTACAAGGGCCCGGGCTGCGGCGTGGTGGCCGCCGAGTCCGGCATGAATTTCTACCAAAAGCTTCCGCCCTTCCTCTTCGGAGATGCACCTTTGAAGGACTCCGGTTGTGCTTTTCTTATAAAGCTCTCCCTCATGGACCTTGTAGGCTTTAGATTGCCGCACTATGCAGCGGGCCTCGTTTTGGTCCTCGGGTAATTCATGTCTGGTTAGGTAGGCCGGGAACGGTTCTATCCACGGGGCGATGACGCCCATTATCACATGGGCTGAAGGTGTTATTTCGGTGGCAGAGCCTCCAATTGTGTCAGAGTGTTCGGCATCTGGGGTTGTGGCTGGGTCCAGACTATTTTTGCCGATGTCCCCTTCCCATACCACGGATGGTTTAAACAGTCTTTCTAGGAAGATGTTCGGTGGGACAAGGTCGCGTTTAGCGCCGAGATGGGCTAGGATGTCCACCGCCTGGTTGTCTTCCCGAGCCACATGATGGAATTCAAGCCCCTCGAACCGAGCTGACATTTTGAGGACGGCGTTGCGATATGCCACCATTTTCGGATCCTTGGCATCAAAGTCTCCATTTATTTGGGATATTGCAAGGTTTGAGTCCCCACGCACCTCTAGGCGTTGGATGCCCATGAAGACTGCTATCCGGAGGCCGTGTAGTAGGGCCTCGTATTCGGCTGCTTTGTTGGAGTCTGTATATAGTATTTGGAGCACGTATTGCACCGTATCTCCGGTGGGGGATGTCAGGACGACGCCAGCCCCTAGACCAGCCAGCATTTTAGAGCCGTCGAAGTGCATGATCCAATTGGAGTATGCGCCGTACTCTTTAGGGAGTTCGGCTTCTGTCCATTCGGCTACGAAATCGGCCAGTACTTGCGACTTAATGGCTCGTCGTGGCTTATATGTTATGTCGAACGGGAGGAGCTCGATGGCCCATTTGGCAATCCGGCCCGTGGCATCGCGGTTGTATATTATATCATTGAGTAGTACTTCCACTACTAGGGAAAAGCCTATACACAGAGTCTTATCAGCAGCGCGCTTTAAAATAAGGTGCTACTGCTAATTAGCAGTAGCGAGCTCAAGAATAACTTGCTGCTGAAATAAATATAGCAGTAGCGCGCCCGCTCGAAGACGCACTACTGCTATAATTCCCATGATGCCGCCGCGAGGCTAGTTATAGCAGCAACGCGTTATAACGACGGGCGCTACTGCTACGTAGCATAGTAGCAGCGCATTTCGCCAATAAGCGCTACTGCTAAGTTTACTACAAAAATTTAGTCCCACCTCGCTCCGTGAAGAGAGTTTCTACCACCTTAAATATGTTACTTCTCAAACTTTGACAAGCACTTGGACTTCATTGAACTCTATGTGTAGAATTTGTGGCTGCAATATGAGTCTTCACCTGTTCCCAAACCGGTGAGGACTCATATTGACAAATCAGATTGTACACAAAAAGATCATTGATGATCAATGTATTTTTGATACATTGAACTAAGTCTATTTTTACATGCTGACACATAGCAGTAGCTTTCCTTTGTGAAAGGCGCTGATGCTAGGTAGTTTAGCAGTAGCGTCTTTCTCTATAGCGCGCTACTGCTAAGCCATTCCATCTCCCACCCCCATCTCCTCTATCTGATCCACTCACAGTCACACACTCACTGGATCCCCTCTTAATCCCCCGCGCCGGTCCTCCCCCGTCGCCCCTCCTCCCTCTGCGCCGCTATCACCTCCTCCTCCTTGCTGGACTTGGTACCGGCCTCCTCCTCCGTCCTCCCTCTCCACTCACCGCTGGCCGGCCCCTCCTCGCTCCGCCTTCCTCCTTCGTCCTCCCTTCACTGGCCGCCGGCCGGCCCCTCTTCGCTCCGCCTTCCTCCTTCGTCCTACTCTCTTCTCCCTCCTCGAGTCGCCCCTCCTTCTCCCTCCTGCCTGATGTTGACACCAGATTTTGGCATGGTCACGAATCCGGGTTCGTATGCAAAAGTTAGAGGCAACACTTCGCGGGCCGGCCCTGAGTGAGAAAGTATTCGGCCTTTGCCGGCTGAATGAAACCTTGCCGGGATAAAACCTTGCCAATGTGAGGGCTTGCTGACGTGGAAAGCTTGCTGGCGGAGAAGCTTGCCGGCGTGGAAAGCTTGCCAGCGGAGAAGCTTGCCGAGGAGGAACTCCTGCCGAGGAAGAAACCTTGCCGAGGAGGAACTCTTGCCGGGGTAGAAACCTTGCCGAGGAGGAACTCTTGCCGGTGTAAAAACCTTGCCGGGGTGAAACCTTGTCAGTGCGGAAAGCTTACCCGGGTGGAAGGCCTGCCGGGATGGAGGTTGTGATAGTCAAGCCGACGAGAAGTTGAAGATGGCTTAGAAGCTAATTCAGATGATCTTGGATGGAGAAATGTCCTACACGGTTTGTCTTCGCCTCGTCGAAACAATCGATTTTGATATAAAAATCGTTCAAATACGAGTTCGTATGCAAAAGTTAGAGCAATCGGAGTGCAGCCCTGTCACGAGGCGAGATGTGGCGTGCCCCACCAGACACATGTCTGACGGGTAGCGCGAGGAAATAGCCTGTGTTGCGAGACCGATCTGACCCTCAAGATGATCTCTGATCAAAAAACCTTCAACACGAAAGTTGTTCGTCTCGTCGAAACGGTCAAGATTGCTTTTGGGCTTGTTTTCATCCAAGATTGTTTACCACCGCAAAAAAGACCCGTAAGGTGCAGCCAGTTTAAACCGAAGAGTTTTAGAAAGTTTGGATAAAATCAGTCCGAATTTGACTAGGGTTTTGGATGTGAATTGATGTAATTTTCTTGTAAGGAAAGCCTAGATAAATCATTTGCTTGTACGGGAAGTCCAGCCGCCTCTTATATATGTTGGGGGTGACGGCCGATTGAAACAACACACAATCGAACAAATCAATATACTATTTTTTAATCTACGTTTTATCTCTCCACCGTTTTTCTATCTCGTTCTTCGCTGTTCTTCGTGTTTGAGAGCTGCGAATCCCGAGGCTCTAGGGGTGAGCAAATCGACCTAGGGCAGCCCATAGCCGCCGCAATCCCTGACGTGGTCCCTCCCGGGTGCGCGGGGTTTTGGGTCTGCAAAAGCGCCCGCCGACTGTCTTGCGTATCGCGCTGTCGGTCGGGTCTCCTTCGACGTGAGTTGCGGTGCATCACCCCCGGCGTCGAGGGTACACGTGACGTGTTCGTGTGTCAACACACTTTTTGGCGACTCCGCTGGGGAACGAAGATCAATCGTCATCATCCACCATGTCTGATATTCCCAAGCCATCTAAGGTAGATGCCGATAACATCATTAAGCCCAGTCTTGATGAGATATCGGCCGATCATCGCCAAGTTTATGAGGAGTACAAGAAGGCGCACGAGGAGAAGGACTTGCAGGAGTTCCTTGCAAAGTTCAAGAAGGATCGCCAAGGCAACATCACTCCGATTGAAGAAATCAAGTTCCCTCCTCTTCAAGCCGAGCAGGTTAAACCCTCTGTAAGTACTGTCTTTTCTCCTGAGCAGTGGGTTGAGATTGAAAGTCGTATTGCTGATGGTAACAATATCGTCTACCAAACTTTCATAGAAAATACTAATGCTCAGAAGAATACATCTCAATCATCTAGTGGTAATGATGGTGTAGCTGCTAGTGTGCAAAACCCTAATCTGGCTTTACCTATTGCATCGGCGCCTCCCGTGCCGATGGCTTATTATCCTACCCAAACAAATCAGATTGTGACTGCACCCATCAACCCTATTATGAGCATGCCAGGTTCGGTGGCAACGCCGAACCAAACCCTACCTACAGCTACAACCACTCGACCACTACCAAATTATGGGTCGACATACATGCCACAATTCTTACCTACAGCTAGTAACCCTACTCCTCCTATGCCACTGCCACAAGCTTCATCGTCCACTATGGATGATGGTCTAGCTAATCTTAGAGAGGAGATGGCTAAGATGCTTCGAGAGAATTTTGGAGTTGAGTTACCTCGGAATCGGATTTACCAAAAGCCGTACCCCGAGTACTTTGATGCCATCCAGTGCCCTCCAGGATATAAAATTCCAGATTTTGTTAAGTTTAATGGAGAAGGCACAAAAACCACATGGGAGCATGTTAGTCAGTATTTAGCACAATTGGGTGAGGCGGGCTCATTGAATGAATTGAAAGTGCGTTTATTTCCTTTATCATTAACTGGTACCACATTTTCATGGTTTTCTTCTTTACCCCATGGTTCCATTCGGGTTTGGTCGCAGCTAGAGCAGAAGTTTCATGATCACTTTTATAGCGGCGATAATGAACTCAAGTTGTCACATCTAACATCGGTTAAATAGAAGCATGATGAATCGGTCTCCGATTACGTCAAGAGATTCAGAGAAACAAAAAACCGGTGTTTTAGTTTGGTGATAACCGAGAGGGACTTGGCAGACCTAGTGCTGAGTGGTTTGAGAACTCCCATTAGAGAAAAGCTAGAAGGCTACGAGTTCTTAAATATCAACCAAGTCTTACAAAGGGCTTTGGCTCAGGAAAGTCGAAGCAAAGACCTCAGAGAAGTGCATAGATACAAAGCCGATCGTCCAAAGATGAATATGGTGGAATATGATAGTGATCACTCGGACGATGAGGGTAATGTTTTTTCTACTGAATTTGTTTGGCCATCTAAGGCCAAACCCTTTACTTGCAATGATCTGAAACCGATTCATAAGAATCATGATGAAGAGATGAAGTTTACTTTTAACATTGCTAAGTGTGATAAAATATTTGATGCTTTGCTACAGGCTAAGATTATTAGAATATCTCATACTTTACCGCCATTTGAAGAGCTGAAACGGCGCGCTTATTGCAAATATCATAATTCTTTTTCTCATGCTACTAACGATTACAATGTTTTTCGACGGCAGATACAATCGGCCATTAATGACGGACGATTGAACTTTTCTGAGATGCAAGTTGATAAACAGCCTTTTTCAATGAATACCATGGATTTGGAGGGAAAGAAGCTACTCATTCGGCCGGAGGTTTCCGAATCTGCTAATAAAGCTAATGTCATTGTTGGTGAGCCCAGGAAAGACAAGGAGGGCGACAAGGTCTTGGGGAGACAGGTTGTGCTTGACAAGCAACCCTGTGGCAAGGAGACAATCAAAATCACCATCAAGAATCCTACACTCGGGGGGCAACCACAAGCGCAAGAAAATACTCGTGTTAAATTTGTCAAGCCCAAAAGTCCAGAAGTTGGCAAGTGGAAGACGAATGAAGCTAAAGTGCAGCGCAAGAAAATCAAGCCAACTTTTGATATGTTGTTGTCCAAGTATGCCAATCACGCAGCCGGTTCTAGCTCTAACCGGTCACCAAATTTGAAGCGCTCAAGGTCACCTCCTCGGGAAGAATTTCAGCATCATGCAAGGCCATATGGGTCATGGGCGCCGGGACCATGGGTACCGTCTCTCCCCTATGTACCATATTACATGGGAGACTTCAATGGAGGATGGTGGCAGCCCCCAATGGCCCCTTATGCTTTTCAACCGGGTTGGGCAGAACAAAGGAGGCCCGTTTGTGAGAGACTTTCTTATCCCACACAAGGCCGTTTGAACAATGGTGTCAATCGGCCAGTGCAAGATAATCAAAAAAGGGTCGGCAAGCAAGAGTGGCGTGTTAAATTGCCAAGTGCTGCAATGGTAGAGTCAAGCAAAGGCAAGGAAAAAACCGATACCGACTCACTCGTTTTGGGCTCCGAAACATTTGCCATACAACAGCCAATTATGCATAACGATCCGACTAAGCCGATACTTGCTATCGCGCCAAAGTACTCGGCTAATGACCTTGAAGGAAACACCAGCCAAGTAAAGATGAGAGATCCTAAATACACTCAGCCAAAGTGGTGTCCTCCAGGGCTGACAAAAACACAAAAGAGGAAACTACAGAGGTTAAGGAGTCAAGAGATGACAAAACGAGAAGCCGAGAAGCAAAGGGATAAGTTGTTCAATGACACTCGGCCCATGGTGCCTACAAAACAAGTGTGGAGGCCTAAGAAAATACAAGATGCAGTTGCTTCTACACCTATCACAGCAGCACCTGCGCCACCAAAGGAGGACGATGCGACAGCTATTACATCATCTGCGACACTTCTTACTTCTCCTTCACTTGGACAAATTTCAGAATCGGTGGATGCACTTGAAGAAGAGGATGATATGTTGGACTATGAGTCTACGCCGGTTCATGAAGGTATGGATATCAGTATGGCATATTACTTACCTGCTGAGTTTCGTGCTGTCAGTGAGGAAGGGGAGGTGGCTCAGCTGGATTTTGGCCCTAAAAATGCAATATTCGAGAAGCCAAAAGACCCAGTAATGCATCTGAAACCGTTGTATCTCAGAGGTCATATCAATGGATCACCGCTCACTCGGATGCTTGTTGATGGTGGTGTTGTGGTGAATCTTATGTCGTATTCGGTCTTCAAAAAATTGGGGCTGCATGATGAAGAGTTGATAAAGACCAACATGGTGCTCAATGGATTTGAAGGCAAAGAGAAAACTAAAGCCAAAGGTGTGATGTATGTGGAGCTCACGGTGGGAAGTAAAACTTTGGCTACCGCATTCTTTGTCGCTGAGGTGCAAGGTAACTACAATGTCATACTAGGCCGTGATTGGGTTCATGCAAACGAGTGCGTGCCATCCACTATGCACCAGTTTTTGATCCAGTGGGTTGATGATGAAGTGGAAGTCATTCGTGCGGATAACTCGGCCTGTGTTGCTTTGGCCGAGGCATCGATGGATTGGCAACACCCAAATGCTACTTGCTTGACAGGACGTGACTTGTCGGAATTCGATTTTCTCAGCGCAACCAAGAATGGTTTCGTGCCCGTCTCTTTAAAGCTGACTGAATGCAATCGGCTCCAAGGTATGATATGTTTAAATGGATCCTAACTCAGAGTGGTTACAAAAGCGACTTGTAGAATACCGGTCCAATGAGAATGATATGTATGAGTCCATAGAAGAGTTAGATGATATGGATAAATTAGGACAAGGTTTTACATCGGCCGATCCATTAGAAGAGATAGATATAGGAGATGGTTCAACTCCTAGGCCAACATTTGTAAATGCAAATTTAAGAGGCAATCATAAAGCTAAGTTGATCGAGTTGTTGAAAGAATATGTATGTTGCTTTGCGTGGGAATATCATGAGATGCCAGGTTTAAGCCGAGAGCTAGTGGAGCATCGGTTACCTATAAAGGCTGGTTTTAGACCATATAAACAATCGGCCAGAAAGTTTAATCCAAAAACATATGACCGGATCAAGGAAGAGATCGGTCGTTTGCTTAAAGCTAATTTTATTAGACCTTGCAGGTATGCCGAGTGGATTTCTAACATTGTCCCAGTAGAAAAGAAAGGATCCGGCAAGTTGAGGGTGTGCATTGACTTCAGAGATCTGAATAGGGCTACACCCAAAGATGAGTATCCCATGCCAATAGCCGATATGCTTATTAATGATGCTTCTGGACATAAAGTTATTAGCTTTCTAGATGGTAATGCCGGATACAATCAAATTTTTATGGCCGGAGAGGACATGTCCAAGACAGCTTTTCGTTGCCCTGGTTTTCTTGGTTTATTCGAATGGACAGTGATGACATTCGGATTAAAAAATGCTAGAGCCACGTATCAAAGGGCTATGAATTTGATTTTTCATGATTTACTCGATGTCATACTTGAAGTCTATATTGATGATATTGTTGTCAAATCAGATGCTTTTGAATCTCACTTGGCCGATTTGCGTTTAGCTTTTGAAAGAATGAAAAACTATGGACTAAAGATGAATCCTTTGAAGTGTGCATTCGGTGTGTCAGCTGGTAAGTTTTTGGGCTTCATTATCCATGAAGATGGCATAGAGATTGATCCCAAAAAGATAGAGGCCATACAGAAAGTGGAAGCTCCAACATGCAAGAGAGATATGCAAAAGTTCCTTGGCAAGGTCAATTACTTGAGGAGGTTCATAGCTAATCTGTCAGGGAAGGTTGATGTGTTTACTTCTAACCTTCGGTTAAAGAATGATGTTGATTTCACTTGGGGGGCAAAACAGCAAGAAGCATTTGATATGATCAAGAATTATCTGTGCACTCCTCTGGTGATGAAAGCACCCAAGCATAGGGAACCATTCAGGCTTTACATTGCAGCAGAGGAAGGAGTTATTGGTGTTGTTTTGACTCAAGAAACCGAAAGAAAAGAGCATGCTATTACATATTTGAGCAGGCGCTTATTGGACGCCGAGACAAGGTATACATTTATTGAGAAACTATGTCTATGCTTATATTATGCTTGCACAAAATTGAGACATTATTTAGTGCCGAGTGCTTGTATAGTAGCTTGTCAAACCGATGTCATTAAATACATGTTGCATAGGCCAATTCTTAGTGGTAGAATTGGCAAGTGGGCTTATGCTTTGATTGAATATGATTTGGCTTATGAAACTCTAAAAAACATGAAAGGCCAAATCGTTGCTAAATTTATTGTTAAACATCAGATTGATGACAAGTATGACATTGATATAAACCTTGTCTCATTAGTACCGTGGAGATTATATTTTGATGGTTCAGTTTGTAGCGATGGCCAAGGTGTTGGTATTGTTTACATATCTCCTCGTGGTGCTGTTTTTGAAGCCTCGCCGCTTAGAATATTTTTGCACAAATAATCAAGCCGAATATGAAGCATTGTTATTCGGTTTAGAGATGTTGCTTGCTATAGGTGTTACACATATTGAGGCTTATGGTGATTCGTTACTAGTGGTGCAGCAAATATCCAAAGTCTTTCAGTGTTTGGACGAATCACTTAATGTTTATCTTAATAAATGTCTAGATATAATTTCTACTTTGGATTGTTTTAGCATTGCTCATATATCTAGACATGACAATTGGAAAGCAAATGAGTTGGCACAATAGGCATCCGGCTACCATGTTGATCATGGCGTGTTTCATATTTCTGAAAGCCGATGTCTAGTCTTGCCGACGTAGGGGAGGCCGAACCAGAGCCCACCGTTTCGGCCACCAATGAAATATTCAATGCAGGAGAAAGTCAAGACTGGAGGAAACCCATTGTTGGTTATTTGTGTGATCCTAGTAGAAGGGTGGAAAGGGCTGTTCGGCGGATGGCTTTCAAGTATACAATGAGAGATGATGATCTCTATTGCCGAACGGTTGATGATGTTCTTTTAAAGTGCTTGGACGAGGACCAAGCAAGAGTTGCTATGGGGGAGGTCCATGAAGGTATTTGTGGCACTCATCAATCGGCTCCCAAGATGAAATGTTTGCTATGACGTGCTGGATTTTATTGGCCGACTATGATTAATGATTGCTTCAGATATTACAAAGGGTGTGAAGCTTGTCAAAAATTTGGTGATATTCAGTTGGCTCCTGCTGCTATGTTACATCCCATTATCAAGCCGTGGCCTTTCAGAGGATGGGGTTTAGACTTTATTGGACAAATTCATCCATCTTCCTCGAAGGGGCATCGGTTCGTATTGGTGGCAACCGATTATTTCACTAAATGGTCTGAAGCAGTACCTCTCAAGAACATGACACATACGGAGGTGATTAAATTCATAACCAAGCACATTATTCATAGATTCGGCATTCCTCAAACATTGACTACAGATCAATGCTCCTCTTTCATGTCACACCAAGTTAGAGAATTTGCCGAATCTTATAATATAAAATTGCTCAATTCCTCTCCATATTATGCCCAAGCCAATGGACAAGCTGAGTCTAGCAATAAAATTTTAATCAAGCTCATCAAGAAGAAGATTGAGGATAATCCAAGGAGATGGCATGAGTTGTTGTCTGAAGCTTTGTGGGAACATAGGATCTCAAGACATGGTGCTACGAAGGTGACTCCATATGAGCTAGTATACGGTCAAGAGGTTGTTTTACCGGTGGAAGTGAATTTGAATGCTTTGAGAATAGCCAAACAAAATGATTTATCGGCAGTAGACTTTTATAACTTGATGATGGACAATATTGATGAGGTTGTCGATAAACGTTTGGCTGCTTTGAAGGCCATAGAGAGGGACAAGTTGAGGGTAGAAAGGGCTTACAATAAGAAGGTTAAGTTGAAGAACTTTCAAGTTGGCGATCTCGTCTGGAAAGTAATTCTCCCGATTGGTTCAAGGGACAGAAAATTCGAGAAGTGGTCTCCAAGTTAGGAAGGTCCTTTTAGAATTGCAAGAATAGTTCCCGGAAACTCTTATTTGGTGGAATCCGTACAAGGGGCATTGTTACCTCGAGATCTCAATGGCAAGTACTTGAAGAAATACCACCCAAGTGTGTGGCAAGAAGCCTAAGTGGGCAATGGCCGATATATGACTATCGCCCTTAGCACAAACATGGCCGATACCTGATTATCGTCCTGAGGAAAATAAATGGCCGATGGAGTGTTGACATCGTCCTTAGAACAAACACAATACAAGTTATTTTTCGGCACACAAGCTTTGCCGAAAAACAGGGGGGCATGTGTTGACACCAGATTTTGGCATGGTCACGAATCCGGGTTCGTATGCAAAAGTTAGAGGCAACACTTCGCGGGCCGGCCCTGAGTGAGAAAGTATTCGGCCTTTGCCGCCTGAATGAAACCTTGCCGGGATAAAACCTTGCCAATGTGAGGGCTTGCTGACGTGGAAAGCTTGCTGGCGGAGAAGCTTGCCGGCGTGGAAAGCTTGTCGGCGGAGAAGCTTGCCAAGGAGGAACTCTTGCCGAGGGAGAAACCTTGCCGAGGAGGAACTCTTGCCGGGGTAGAAACCTTGCCGAGGAGGAACTCTTGCCGGTGTAAAAACCTTGCTGGGGTGAAACCTTGTCGGTGCGGAAAGCTTACCCGGGTGGAAGGCCTGCCGGGGTGGAGGTTGTCATAGTCAAGCCGACGAGAAGTTGAAGATGGGCTCAGAAGCTAATTCAGATGATCTTGGATGGAGAAATGTCCTACACGGGTTGTCTTCGCCTCGTCGAAACGATCGATTTTGATATAAAAATCGTTCAAATCCGAGTTCGTATGCAAAAATTAGAGCAATCGGAGTGCAGCCCTATCACGAGGCGAGATGTGGCGCGCCCCACCAGACACATGTCTGACGGGTAGCGCGAGGAAATAGCCTGTGTTGCGAGACCTATCTGACCCTCAAGATGATCTCTGATCAAAAAACCTTCAACATGAAAGTTGTTCGTCTCGTTGAAGCGGTCAAGATTGCTTTTGGGCTTGTTTTCATCCAAGATCGTTTACCACCGCAAAAAAAACCTGCAAGGTGCAGCCAGTTTAAACTGAACAGTTTTGGAAAGTTCGGATAAAACCAGTCCGAATTTGACTAGGGTTTTGAATGTGAATTGATGTAATTTTCTTGTAAGGAAAGCCTAGATAAATCCTTTGCTTGTACGGGAAGTCCAGCCGCCTCTTATATATGTTGGGGGTGACGGCCGATTGAAACAACACACAATCGAACAAATCAATATACTACTTTTTCATCTATGTTTTATCTCTCCACCGTTTTTCTATCTCGTTCTTCGCTGTTCTTCGTGTTTGAGAGCTGCGAATCCCGAGGCTCTAGGGGTGAGCGAATCGACCTAGGGCAGCCCATAGCCGCCGCAATCCCTGACGGGGTCCCTCCCGGTGCGCGGGGTTTCGGGTCTGCAAAAGCGCCCGCCGACTGTCTTGCGTATCGCGCTGTCGGTCGGGTCTCCTTCGACGTGAGCTGCGGTGCATCACCCCCGGCGTCGAGGGTACACGTGACGTGTTTGTGTGTCAACACCTACTACATTTTTATTTAGTAGGCTAGTTCATATGCAACATTTTGATTTAGTTGATATGATTTAGTTGATTTAGTAGGCTAGTTGATTTAGTTGATTTAGTAGGCTAGTTGATTTAGAACATTTTGATTTAGTTGATTTAGTAGGCTAGTTGATTTAGTTGATTTAGAACATTTTGATTTAGTTGGTTTAGTAGGCTAGTTGATTTAGTTGATTTAGAACATTTTGATTTAGTTGATTTAGTAGGCTAGTTGATTTAGTTGATTTAGAACATTTTGATTTAGTTGATTTAGTAGGCTAGTTCATTTAGTTGATTTAGTATGCACCATTTTATTATTATTTTTTTGTACATGGATAGGTACGTAGTTGCTTTTGTTTTTTTAATAAGTTACTTTTTGGCAAAATGTAGGTGGTACCTTGTCATCTAATATGTTACTAGATCTTAGGATTATAATTGTCCATCAAATTGCTTCTCGCGGAAGAACCAAAAATGGCGCCACCACCACCACCACTATGTCGACTGTGCAAGTCAAGGTGCGCCAGCAGCCTTGCAACTGGCAAGCTGTTCGGCATCTACTTCCAGCCGAGTTTTCGTCATGCGGCGGTAAGAAATTAGATGAAATATAATAACTATTTTATTTTTAGTGTTGGCATTACTGCATTGTGTCATTTTGCTTATTTTTCACAGATCGTTCCATGCAATGTGAGGTTGAAATTCAACAAGCTGACAGGAGACACTGTGACATTTGAGTCTCTTGGGGGGCCATACACTATGGAGGTCGAGAAAGGACGCAATATGTCGCAGATTGGAGGATATGGATGAGCCCGTTTCGTCGCTCGTATGCGTCTTACTAGTGGTGAGTTGATCAGCTTCTCCTTCAGAGCAGAAATACCCAAGCTGGCTATCATTTATCTCAACCTGGTGGAAGATGATGAAGATGACGAAGATGATGAAGATAATGAGGACCCACTCGATGAAGATGATGAGGACCCACTTCATGAAGCCATCATAGCTCAAAGAACAAGGCTGAGCGAGGAGGAGGTGTCCAACATGTGGGACATAATTCCGCCACGTGTTGACTTTGTCAGCGTGCCATTCGTGACCCGCCTAACAAATACCATGGTTGATCGACATGATATGGTATGTTATACTTACGAATGCAAATTATCCGATGAAATACTTAGTGTACAGTCCAATCGTATGGTATGTTGTGTAGAATCTAGTCGATGATATGTTTTAGTGTAGAGTTCGATCACATGCTTATTAGTGTAGAATCTAAGGAAACTATTAATAGTGTAGATAATCCATATGTACTTATTTGCGAGGCTATTTATTAATTGAAATGTTTTTCTTATTCAGAAATTGGCAAAGAGCATATCTGTGAGTTATGGTATCGAGCCTGATGAAGAAGGCTCAGCTGGACTACGCCTTACTACAAGGGGCTCCGTCACAACCTGTACTTACCACGTGGACACGGACGGTCGCACACACTTAAAATCGGTTGGGTGGAAGAAATTCCTCGATGGCAAGGATCTTCGTGTTGGACAGGCCATCCTAATTACTATCAGGAACACCAACCGCCCAGGCTTGAGGATGATGATTGTCTTCGATATCATCTAGAACTACATATGTGTGTATGGCTATATCATCTAGAACTACATATGTGTGTGTGGCTATATCATCTAGAACTACATATGATGATCGTCGTCAATATCATCTAGAACTACATATGATGATCGCTGTTGATGTGACCTTGTACTGCTTGAGGATGCATGTTGACTATGCATGAAATTGTTATCTAGTACTCCCTTTGTTCCAAATTACTCGTCGTGGTTTGAACTAAAACCACGACGAGTAATTTGGAACGAAGGGAGTACTACCCAGTAATGGTTTATGAATTTGATATCTACTAGCAATACCTAGTATCTAGTATCTGAAAGGGAAACTGAAAGGGAAAGGGGTACAGGGGGAAAATGATGAAAGATATAGTAGTAGCGAGGGACTGCGAAATCGCTACCGCTAAGTAATAGTAGCGCGTTCATAAAAAGCGCTGTTGATATCGTCAACAGTAGTAGCGCGGGTACGGACCGCGCTACTATTATAAGTTAGCTGTAGCGCCTTATTAGTAGCGTGGCCACCCGCGCTGCTGCTAGCCTCAAAACCCGCGCTACTACTAGGGTTTTCCCTAGTAGTGTTCGGAGGCCACCGTAATCGAACACTCTTGAAAGTAGTGTCGTAATTTCCGGGATGCCATAAATACCGCATATGCTATCTTTTGGTAATGTGGGTACCGTGATTTACATGGAGTGAGGACGGTGGATACATAATATACCGGCTTTTGAAGTGGGAATTTATGTCCGTCCATCTCTCGTTCGACGACGAGCACTGCGCTTACAACTTGGTGAGTTGCCGCTATATATAATAGCATTGGTTCACCAACAGTTGGCGCGGCCAGGATTGGGTTGGTGGCCAGGATGGCTTTTATTTCTTCCAGTCCGGCCGTGGCTGCATCCGTCCACTCGAAGTGTTCGATGCGCCGAAGAAGGCGATAAAGGGGAAGTGCCTTTTCTCCTAGTCGGGAGATAAAGCGGCTTAAAGCCGCCACGCATCCAGTCAATTTATGGATTTGCTTGAGATCAGTTGGGATAGCCAACTATGACAGAGCTCGGATTTTAGTCGGATTTGCTTCAATTCCTCTACTAGAGACGATGAAGCCCAGGAGCTTTGCAACGGGAATGGCGAAAATGCAATTTCCGGATTGAGCTTAATGTCGTATGTTCGGAGATTGGTGAACGTGAGCCTCAAGTTGTCTATTAAAGAGTCGACGTGTCTGGTTTTGATAACCACATCGTCTACATATGCCTCCATAGTCTTACCGATCTGCTTTTCCAGACATGTCTAGATCATGCGCTGATATGTTGCGCCGATGTTTTTGAGCCCGAAGGGCATTGTGTTAAAGCAGAAGGGGTCGTATGGCATTATAAATGCCGTTGCGGCTTGATCAGACTCCGCCATCTTAATCTGGTGGTAACCGGAGTATGCGTCGAGGAAGCACAATGATTCGTGTCCTGCGGTAGCATCGATGATTTGATCGATGTGAGGGAGTGGGAAGGGATCCTTTGGGCAAGCCTTATTAAGGTCTTTGAAGTTGACACACAGGCGCCAGGATTTGTCCTTCTTTGGTACCATCACCGGGTTTGCTAGCCAATCCGGATGTTTTATTTCTTTAATGAATCTGGCTTCCAGTAGCTTGGCCAGCTCCTCTCCCATGGCTTGTTGCTTAGGTTCAGAGAAACGCCGAAGAGTCTGCTTGACTGGCTTGAATCCTTTTAGAATATTAAGGCTATGCTCGGCCAATCTACGTGGGATTCCTGGCATGTCTGAAGGATTCCAGGCGAATATATCCCAATTCTCGCGTAGAAACTTCTGTAGTGCGGCATCTACAGCGGGGTCTAACTATGCCCCAATGGATGTTGTTTTTGTAGGGTCCATTGGATGGACTTGGAATTTAACTATTTCTTCTACTGGTTTAAAGGAGGTGGACTTGGATCTTTTGTCTAGTATCACGTCGTCCCTGTCCACCGTGGAGCGCAGCGCGGTTAACTCCTCCGCCACAAGGGCTTCGGATAATGCCTCGAGGGCTAGTACGGCTGTTTTGTTCTCGGCGCGGAGTGCTATGTCCGGATCACTAGCTAGAGTGATAATTCCCTTGGGTCCGGGCATTTTGAGCTTCATGTACCCATAATGGGGTATGGCTTGAAAAATCGTGAATGCCTCCCGCCCTAGAAGGGCGTGGTATCCGCTACTAAACGGGGCCACTTGGAATGTAATTTCTTCGGACCTGTAATTCTCCGGAGTGCCGAATACCACATCAAGTGTGATTTTCCCAGCGCAACGGACCTCCCGACTAGGGATGATTCCTCGGAAGGTCGTACTGCTTTGCTCAATACGGTTGATGTCTATTTCCATTTTGTGGAGAGTTTCCTCATAAATGAGGTTTAATCCGCTACCGCCGTCCATGAGCACCTTAGTGAGCCGAAAGCCGTCCACAATTGGACTGAGGACCAAAGCGGCTGGTGTTCAGGCTGTTCGGAATTTAGGTTCGTCACTGGCATTGAAGGTGATAGATGTGTCACTCCATGGATTTATTGCTGCCATGTGGCAGACTTCGGCAAGGCTGCGGGGTGCTCGCTTACGCCTATTATTTGAGGCAAAGGTCTCGAAGACCGTTAATACTGTGTTGTTATCCGTGGGAAGGTGCTCTGAGGTATTTTGGGCGAGAAGATCCTCACCGCTTTTGGCCACCTGCCGGAGTACCCAACATGCTCTAAGGCTGTGTGTTGATATGGTATCCGCTGTACTATGGATTTTGCAGGGCCCGCTGAGCCATCCCTCCAATACGGTTCCACGCCCTGTAGTGGGCTTTTGCTTCTTTGTAATTGAGTCGGGCTACTTATGAGAGTGCACCCATTTAGTTCGGACTGGGGGTTTTGTCAGAGCCGGATTATCCAAAAATTGTGTTTGGATTTTCCAAGCACTTTCCATCGCACAGTATTTCCATACTATGGCCGCCAAGTCAGTGAAGTGTGCAATGTCACGGAGACTTATGGCGTTTTGGACTCCCTTGTACGTGCAATTGTTGCAAAAGAACGAAATTGCATCTTCCTCGAGACAGTCCTTGACCTTGTACATTACAAGGAGGAATCTGGCCCAATAGTGATGTATTGTCTCTTGGGGCGCTTGCCTAATGTGGGAAAGATAGTTTGTATGTGGGTGGGTGGGTGGGTGGATTTAAGTCCAGACCTTGACCCAATCTGTGATCCCGGGGCAGGGGAGTTTCCGATCTTGGAAGTTCGGGCTCCGGGATGTTGCCCTGTGGGTTCGATATGTGGCCTGATTCTGGATTCAGGGTTAGGGAGGTGTCCTCCAGTGAGCGAGTATCCTGTTCCGAGGGCTCGGGAATCCGTACATAGTTCGTCCTCAGGATAGAGGGAGAATCGCCGCATTGCTCCTCCACCACCGCTATCTGATGGGTGACCGGCAGAGAGTTAATCTCCCTTTGGTCGGGTTTAAGCCCGATCCGATCGTAGTCTGTAGTGACTCCCAGAGCGGCAATGCGATCCAAGAGCTCGTTCAAAGAGGAGAGCTCCCATTGGATCCATCTGCTCGGCAAATTTGAGCCGATCTGGAGACTATTTTCGATGACCCGAGAGGTCATTATTGGTGCAGCGGCCGAGCGGGCAGTCATGACGAAGCCGCCTAGTCGGAGAGTTTGGCCTACAGACAGGGCTCCCCCAGAGGTGATGTTGTCCTTGACAACGAGGCAAACCATCTTCCTTATGATGACGACACAGTGGAACTCTCAATGAAAGCACCAATGTCGGTGTCAAAACCAGCGGATCTCGGGTAGGGGGTCCCGAACTGTGCGTCTAAGGTGGATGGTAACAGGAGGCAGGAGACACGATGTTTACCCAGGTTCGAGCCCTCTTGATGGAGGTAATACCTTACGTCCTGCTTGATTGTTCTTGATGATATGAGTATTACAAGAGTTGATCTACCACGAGATCGAAGAGGCTAAACCCTAGAAGCTAGCCTATGGTATGATTGTCTGTTGTCCTACGGACTAAAACCCTCCGGTTTATATAGACACCGGAGGGGGCTAGGGTTACACAAAGTCGGTTACAAAGGAGGAGATATACATATCCGTATTGCCTAGCTTGCCTTCCACGCCAAGTAAAGTCCCATCCGGACACGAGGCGAAGTCTTCAATCTTGTATCTTCATAGTCCAACAGTCCGACCAAAGGATATAGTCCGGCTGTCCGGAGACCCCCTAATCCAGGACTCCCTCAGTCTGCCTGCGGTTTTCGGCCCGGGCATGGTTATGGCTGTCATGCCCGGCTAGATAGACGTCCTCGCGCGTCGGAGCACGCCCCCGTGATCCGTAGATCAATCTGGTCTGGCCCGCTTTGTTTTCCAAATCCTGCCGCAGGTCGTAAGTATATTTCCGAGCTGTTGTGTCTCTACTTTACGGAGAGGTAGTACAGGATGGTATTCGGCTTGAGCTGCCGTTTTGTCATGGCCACGTGGTGGTCGGTCGGCTGTGTTACGGGATGATGGTACAGGCACCAGCGCCCCGTCGTCGAATTGAGGTAGCAGTTTATGCTTTGGTTAACTCTTGGTTGGGCGCTCGAGGCCGTATTCCTCGGCTACCAGGACGTTAGTCCACCTGCCGTTGAGCAGATCTTGGTCAGCTTGAAGCTACATCTACTTCTTTTCCGTGCTCCTTGCAGTGGCTATTAGCCGGCGCCTAAAGCGTTCCTACTCAAGGGGTTCCTCAGGCACGATAAAGTCTTTGTCGCCAATGCTCACCTCCTCCTCGGAGAGTGGAAGATAATTACTATCCTCCGAGTCTTCGTTTATAGCCTCTTCATCGAGGCTAATTTGCCCATCTTCCCGATCGTCCTGTTCGGAGGCTGGCTCGATGGGGTCTTCTTGGTCTTCGGCGTCGTCTGGAGTATTGATGTCTCCGGTTCCGGTATTGCTATCTTTTCCACGGCATGACTTAGAGTGGCGCCACTGACGTCGGTGCTTTGGTTGTATCTCAGGAGGTGTATCCTCAACTGGATTTTTCTCGTTATCGCCGTTACCCTCTTTGGGTGTATCCACCATGTACATGTCATACGAAGAGGTGGTCGTCCAGCGTCCGGTAAACGACGGGTTTTGGGCCTGTTCTTCTCCGGCATCGTCGTCCATACGGTCGATGTCTTCGGAGCCGTAATCGAGCATGTCAGTTAAGTCCTCGACAGTGGCTATGAAGTGAGTGGTGGGTGGGACATAAAATTCCCTGCTCTCAGCCCCTAGTCCGGGTTGGGCGTAGTTCGGACGTTGCCCCTCTGTAATGACGAGGGATCACATTAAGTCCAGAGCCTCGCTTAGAGGCAAGGTTCTGCCAGGAAGAAGGGAGTTCGTGGAGTACGACGGGGATGAAACTCCTTGGCCGAGCTCATACGATGCTGACTCTGAGGGTTCAGGGTAAGTCTTCGAAGAAGAGTTTGGCTTCATGATGATTGCCGGTGACACTGCTTCCTCCGACTCTCCTGTACTAGGCTTAATAGTCCCAGAGAGTCCGTCGGGCTCGGGAATCCCGTCTTCAGACCTGGAGGGGCGCTCTGGATCTAAGGCCAGAGTGGAGGTTGGGGCCGTGAACCCTTGGAAAATGAAGTCTCCTCGGATATCAGCAACGTAATGCAGATTTCCAAAACTAATCTCGTGGCCTGGGGCATAGCTGTCGATCTGCTCTAGATGGCCAAGCGAGTTGGCCCGTAGTGCAAAGCTGCCAAACACAAAGATCTGGCCGGGGAGAAAGACCTCCCTCAAGACAGCATTGTTGTAGATGACTGACGAAGCCATCGAACCTTCTAGCAACGACACAAGGGAACTCTCAATGAAAGCATCAATGTCGGTGTCAAAATCGGCAGATCTCGGGTAGGGGGTCCCGAACTGTGCGTCTAAGGATTGATGGTAACAGGAGATAAGGGACACGATGTTTTACCCAGGTTCGGGCCCTCTTGATGGAGGTAATACCCTACGTCCTTCTTGATTGACTTTGATGAGTATAGGGGTTACAAGAGTTGATCTACCACGAGATCGTAATGGCTAAACCCTAATTGTCTAGCCTATATGATTATGATTGTCTCTACGGACTAAGCCCTCTGGTTTATATAGACAATGGAGGGGGCTAGGGTTGTACAGAGTCAGTTTATAGAGAAAGGAATATTCATATCCGCACGCTAAGCTTGCCTTCCACGCCAAGGAGAGTCCCATCCGGACACGGGAGGAAGTATTCTATCTTGTATCTTCATGGCCCATTAGTCCGGCCCACATCACATAGCCTGAACGCCCGAGGACCCCTTAATCCAGGACTCCCTCACCCCCTCCGGTGTCTATATAAACCGGAGGGTTTAGTCCATAGAGGCAACCATAATCATACAGGCTAGACATCTAGGGTTTAGCCATTACGATCTCGAGGTAGATCAACTCTTGTAACCCCTATACTCATCAAAGTCAATCAAGCAGGACGTAGGGTATTACCTCCATCAAGAGGGCCCGAACCTGGGTAAACATTGTGTCCCCTGCCTCCTGTTCCCCTTGATCCTTAGACGCACAGTTCGGGACCCCCTACCCGAGATATGCCGGTTTTGACACCGACACCTCGTGCTTGGAATGTCGATCTACTCCGTAGATTCTTTGCTTAAAGTAATATTTGATGTTGTAATCTTGTTAAAAACTTTGCCGAATGAATTTCGATGAATGGAAATCTTTCTTTCATGCATTTTATTTGATCTATCAAGAACCATGCTCCACTCGGGCAATGTAGAACACTCGGGGGCTACGCCCGAAGGTTATACTACACTCGAGGGTTGCATTCCACTCAGACATTGCATCACACTCGGGGACTATGCCCAAGAAGTACGCTACACTTGGGGACTGCACCCCAGTCGGATGCTAAAAACACCCCAAGTTGGTGTAAAACCTATTCCGAGTGAGAGCATACCTCTTGCCTCGAAGGCTTAGTTGCAAACCAGTTTTGCCTAAGTGTAAAACCTATCTGAGTTGGAGCATCCCTCTTGTCTTGAAGACTTAGTTGCAAACCAGTTTTTTTTTGAGGAATTGGTGACAGTGGGAGAGGCTCCCACTGACTTTGTATTACTCACAACAGAATAGTTACATTTGTGTTACAAAGGGGTTTTAGGCCCCCCCCCCCCCGGCCATGATTGATACAAAGCTAGCTGCCCAAACTAACAATGAAATCAGAGAGGAAAGGATGAACCTTCTCCGGACAGTTGTGGGTCACCAAACCCAGCAAATGTTTAAATCTAGCTAACCATGTCCCAAACGAATGCGGGATCCTCCTGAAATGTTGGTTGTTCCTTTCCATCCACAGGCTCCAAGCAGCAAGCAAGAAGATGTCCATGAAAAGCAGCCGACGCCAGTCTTCTCTACCACCATGCAAAATGGCAAGCCTGTTGGTCCCCCCTGGCCACATCAGACCAATCCTACTCCAGCATTGTTGGGCAAAAGGGCACGTGAAGAAGAGATGTTCCACGGTTTCCTCGGGTGGGTTTTGGCAGAGTATGCAAGTATAGTCGCCCCCATCCACATTATAGTGCCGTCGCTTCAGCATATTCCTGGTGTTCAACCGATCTACCATAAGCAGCCACCCAAACATCTTGAACTTGATCGGGCATTTGGCTTTCCATAGCCATCCAAAGGCCTCATCAGCCATAACCTGTCTGAAGCAGTGGATATAGTATTTCTTAGACGGGTATCGTCCCAAGTCACAGACCCAAGTATCAACCGATCCACTGTCCAGACCGACGTGTGCGGACCTTTGCTGTATCTCTCTGATCTCTTCCCTGGCCTGGATCGAAAGAGGCAGACTGAAGATCGAGGCAGGATCAGTGGATTTGAGGATCTTGGCAACAGAATCGTCCTCATTTAGGGCATATGAGAATGCCCGCGGATGCGTATCCATTAATGTGGAGGCTGGGTCTCCTAACCAGACATCCTTCCAGAAAAGTGAGGTACGACCATCTCCGGGGACTACCCTGGTGATCCCACGGAAGATTCCACTGAGCTGCATTACATCTTTCCACCAGAAGGAACCCACTGGCTCGGTGGTGTGCGGCACCTTGTTTGGGTAGTGCGTTTCCCAGATCAGCTGAACCCAGGGTACATCTTCACGATTGTAGAATTTGAACAGGTATTTAAGGAGAAGCGCGGTATTTTGTATTCTGACATTAATAACACCAAGGCCACCACACCGTTTCGGTCGACAGACAACCTCCCATGCAGCAAGGGAGTTGGATTTGATCCCATCATCTGAATTTTTTGCCCATAGACAATAGCGTCGGAGTTTGTCCAGATGTTCAACTATTTTTGGGTGTAGCTTGATCGTACACATTGCATATATCAACATGGAGGTGACCACCGAATTGACCAACGTTAGTTTGGCCCCTGACGACATCAGTGTTAGGGCAGTGGAGGTTTTCCTCTCAACCGAATGGACTAATGGCATGAGATCAAGAACCGTCGGTCTCGTTGTCCCCATGGGAAGACCAAGGTATGTAAACGGCAGGGAACCAACCGAGCAACCAAACACTTCCGCCAACCCCCCGGCACGCTGATGATCAACATTGATGGGTATGAGGGTCGATTTATGGAAGTTAATTTTGAGCCCTACCGAAGCCGCATAATCCTCCAAGATAAGTTTCATACGGATTGCCTGTGTAGGACAAGCTTGCATAACCAAGATCGTGTCGTCAGCATACTGCACCACCGGGAAGTCACCTGCATTTTCACGTGGAATGGGTAGTTCTAGCAATCCCTGAGCATAAGCATCATTGATCGCAGCTTGTAGCAGATCAGCAGCAAGAACAAAGATTAGTGGCGAGAGAGGGTCACCCTGTCGTACTCCACATTTGCATTTGAATTTCCGGCCAGGAACGCCATTCAAGAGGACGGATGAAACTCCCGAGCCAAAAATCAGTTTCATCCAGCCCAGCCACCTATCATCAAAGCCCATGTGCTTCATGATTTCCAGCATGGGGGCATGCTCGATCGTGTCAAAGGCCTTAGCAAAGTCTAGTTTGAGCAATATGATCTCTCTTCCAGACGAGTGGCACTGATGAATGTATTCGTACGACCACGCCAGGCAATCCTGGATGGTCCTACCTTTGATAAATCCATACTGATTCCTGTGAATAATTTTTAGGATCACTTTCTGCAGTCGGTTCGCCAGGATCTTTGTAATGATTTTTAGACAACAGTTGAGTAAGGTGATTGGTCTGAAGTCATTAGCCGTCTCCGGAGAGGAATTTTTGGGAATCAAGGTGATGTAACCCTCACTTATGCTAGTGATATCCAGACCACCTGCATGAAATGCGTGACAGAGATCATAGAAATCTGTCTTGATAATTTGCCAGCATTTCTTAAGGAAACAGCCATTAAACCCATCCGGGCCAGGTGCTCTGTCATTTGGCATTTCCTTAACCACAGCATCTATTTCATCATTAGAGAATGGCGCGCTCAGCTGGTCCAGTCCATCAATCCTGCGAATGATCCTAGAAAGATCAAATTTCATGTTGGTAGGTTTAGAAAAACCCAAACGGTCTCTGTATGTATTGAACAGTACCCCCTCCTTGCCAACATGGTCATGTATATCGACTTCCCCAACTCTGAGCATGGCAATAGTATTGTGTCTATACCTCTCTGTGGCCAAAGACTGAAAGAGTTTTGTGTTTTCATCGGCAAAACGAAAGTACCTGATCGTACACGTCTTTCGCCAGTACTCATTTTGGTATTTGAGCAAGGCCTGTAGATGGTTTTTCAGTATCTTCCTGAAGTTTGATTCCTGAACATATAGGGGTCGTTTATCCTCAAGTGCATCCATGTTTGTTAGAGTCTCATTACTGATTTGAATCAGAATTTTAAGTTTGGAGACACCCTTACTCCAACGCTTGAGATCATATCTCAGAATCTTGAGCTTTTTGCGAATTCGCGCTGCCGCATTGGGTGCGTGACATGGTTTAGACCATGAACCAGCAACAACCTCCATGAACCCCTCATGATCTGTCCAAAAATTTTCAAACCGAAAAAGCCTGGACCGTGGGATGCTTGATTCAATCGTGACCACACAAGGAATGTGGTCAGACACTGGCTTCCCCAGGGGCAAGACCATTGTGTTAGGGTATTTGGTGGTCCAATCAGACGACGTGAAAAACCAATCTAATTGTTCAAGCAGAGGATCATCTTGCATGTTACTCCATGTGTATGCACGACCTTTAACTGGTAGTTCCATTAGTGATTGTGCACGGATGATCTCATTGAATAGTAGCATGTCCGTAGCGTTGCCACCTGACTTGTTTCTGTTATTCGTGGAGCGAATAAAGTTAAAGTCACCCAGAATTAACCAATTGTCATCATCAGGGATATTAAGCTCAAAAAGCCAGTTTGTAAAGTCTAGTCTGCGCTGACCAGAACAGGGGCCATAAACATTGATTAGATTCCACGAATCATGTGACTGTGTGGCCACGAAAGAGATCCCAATGGCAAAAGAATCCACAAACCAAGATGTACCAGTAAAAACAGCACTATTCCAGATAACGATGAGGCCCCCAGAAGCCCCCACTGACGGTGCAAAAACAAATTTATCGAAGCGCTTAGGGCAGAAAGTCTTAATAAAAGCAGGATCGAAGGATTCACGTTTAGTTTCCTGGATACATATCACAGAACAACTGCTAGTATCAATCGCATTCCTAACAGCCAAAAGTTTGTCATCAGAGTTTATGCCTCTGATGTTCCACGAGAGCACATTCCATGATTTATTCATCAGTCGGGTAGCCTTCAATGCTCAGCTTCCCCGGACGAGCTCTGATCATCCAGCAGCTTGTCACGGGAGATGGCTTCCGGACGAATTCCACAACTGCGCCCCATCTGTTGAAGATCCTCGATCGACATTGGCTGGGGGCAGTCGGCAATGGGAACCTGCACAGGAGCAGCAGCCAAAGAAACAACATTGACAAAAGGAATGTCTCTAGGTTTCACCCTTGATTTTGAACGCCTTGCTTCCGGAGCATGGTTGATTTTGAAACCATCGTACTTGTTGGATCTGTTGCTTCGTCTGACAGTGGTTGTGTCCAGTGGCACTAATATGTTACTATGTTGATGAGTATTGAACACAGAGGAAGACGCCAGCACCTGGAGCGCAGTAGACTGGTCCGATGAAAGCATCATCTGAGTCTCCTCATCCGCTGAGACGAGCTGTGGAAGCGCCTTGAGGCCAGGAGAGTGTTCCGGTAGATCCCAATTCATAGCATTGGAACGAGCCCTGGGTTTAGGCGAGAGCACACCAGATGGGACAGTGACTCTCCCCCACTGAAGGGCAGAAGCAAAGATCCTTGAGAAGATGTCAGGTTCCGGCACCATACACTCAATCCAAACTGCCGCCGCTGCATTAAGATGATTCTGAATAATCTGAAAGGGATTGAGGGGCATCATTACAGGAGAATTTGTTGCAGGGTGATAGTGGGCGTATAAATGCGTTTGAGCATGCCCCCAATCCATAGCAAGAACTCATAATCAACTGCAATCTGAAGAAAAAGAGAGTTTCCTCCAGCCCTGACGAACTCCCTCCTCGCTGCAGGACTGCCATTCACAAATCCATCAGCCAAAGCATCTACTGTTTGAAACTCCGAATCAGATGACCAAATGTCAGATAAATTATCTTGCACATTATGCTCCGGGTCCACACCATCCATGAGGGACGGACCATCATACTGAAAGAAGGTCCTAAAGCTGAAACCAGTGTAGGGTGGAGTTACCACAGGCCACACACCCCACCCATTGTTCTGAACATCATTAACTGGTTCAGGAGCATTCCAGGCCTCCGCATTCAAAGCATCCTGAGTAACCATCTCATCAATCCTTGCTTGTTGCATGAGGGTATAGTAAGGGAGCTGGTATGGGTGTGGAGATGCATTCAAAAGTGGTGGAGTGTCCTCATTGCCAACCAAGTTCGGTATAGTATTCCTGCCATTCAGAACATAAACTGGTACGGACCACGAACGAGCAAGACCCGGTAGTAAACCAACTCTAGTAATGACCAGACTATGCGGCACCTCCGCAACATCTTTGATATGGCATTTGACAAGGACTCTGGCCCTGTTCTGACCCGGGCGGGGCCAGGCAAGCATTTTCCCAAAGTGTGAGACTGCCTTATGAACATAATGCTCTGTTTGGTAGTCCAGTGGAAAAGCAAGAAACATGACCCAAGCTTCATACTCAAAAGCAGGCATACGCATATTGATGCTCTCATCATGCGGAACTAGTGAAAAAGTGGAATCCTCAGACAAAGCATGCGGACCTTCTCTAATGGCAGCATCTCTACTCTCCATATCCGCAAACACAGCACATCCAATCCCCAGCGGGTAAACAAAGTCATCTAGCAGCTCATACTGTAAATCTCCAACAATAATGCGGCAGACCTCAGCTAGCCATAACTCCTTCTGATGATCAGGGACCGGAGGGTGGACGGAGACAATGGCGTACCTATCATGAGTCAGAGGCGGATCATCCACCACCATGACATGTCTCTGGACCCGGTGAGCCGGCCCGCGATCAAAGGTAGATCCGTCTGGAGCGAAGGCGAAGGGGCTCACGGGGAAGCTCGCCATGAGTGATGAAGCCGGGGACTGCTTGAGAGATTTCGCCGGAGCAGGGGATGGAAATTGCTTGCTGGGAGCCGGTGGGGAGAAGAGTCGAGATGGCGGAGGCGTGGGTGTAGAACTCGAGGAGAGCGTCGTAACACTCGATTGGGGTTTTTGGCAGGCAGAATTGACTAGACCCTGACCGGGTAGGCGTATCGTCAAGCAATGGGGGTTAGCCACTTCCGCGTGGAACGGGATAGTCTGTTGCCGTTTCGAAAGGCAACCACCATGCGGATCCCCAGTAGCACGGGCCATACCAACATCCACAGAGATACCTACCTCAGATGCACCCGCGGTAACCCGAGGCAAGATCCTCTTTGATTGTGGTAGATTTTTCGTTTTCCAAGCCCATCGGGGTAGAGAGGCACAAGCCGGAAGCTTACGTGACTTGTGGCCCAAACGATGACATAGAGGACAGCGACGAAGCCCAGGACAAAGCCTGGTAATGTGGTTAACTGCAGAACATGCATTACATTGAGGGCCCAAAGGGTTCAGGCCTACTTTGCATGGCTCATGCTTGCGAGCATCAGTATGTGTAGACGTGCAGGCACATGTCCCAGAAATATCCCCACAACCTTGACAAAATATTCCAGTACATGAATCATCAACATGACCGAGACAATCACAGAGAGAGCAATGCAAAAGTCTTTTGTAAATGTATTCCTTGGAGGGGACTGAAGTGATTTGCACCAGAAGCTTAACACTATCATTATCATAACCAGCCTGCCAGCCATCGAGAATAGCAAATAATTTCTCATCCGAAATTGAATCCCATAATCCCATAATATATCCTTCCCCACGAAAAGATGGCAACCGTCCAGGAATATCGTGAGAAATAGGTACCGATATGGAACCAATCCGAAAAGAATCCTTAGAATCCGGAGGTGAAAAACTACCAAAGAAGATCCGATCTGAAGGCTCGCCGGAATGCAAGTCCGTCGGCGGCTTAATGAAACCCAGATTCTGCAGAACTGGTAGTGAGGCGGGATCCAGTGATAATTTACTCTGAGTAGAGAGCCATTTAGATTTGATCGCCGGGCCAGGTGATGAAGCCAGACCAGTTAGCTCAGAATCAGCGTGCCAAGAATGAATTAGTGGACGAGAAACCCCAGATCGATGAAGGTGAAAATGGCAGATGAAGTCCGGCCAAATTCGGTCTCTCAAACTGAAAATGAAATGTCCCACACGATTTGAGGCCACTGAGAAACGAAAATGTCGATCACCCAAGCGCAAGACATTAAAACTGGCAGCGAGACCTCCAATACATGATTGAAGAGCCAAACCCACCGAATCCACCGAGAGGGGAAAAGAGGCCGAAGAGAAGGAAACTTCAAGGAAGAACTCCTTGGAGCCGGGGTTGGGGACGAAGTGAACCGTAGATCCAAACCTAGCACGCACCTGTGCTTCAACCTTGAGGCCAGGGGAGAAATCCCAGTGGAGAAGGCCGTCCATTGGGGTCGTCGAGAGGCGATCGTAGGGTTAGACCCTAGAATCGCCATGAGAGTCGCCTGAGGTGGGTGGAGGAAGGAGTCATCCTATCAAGTGATACGCGCGTTGTACAATACCTATCCGAGTGAGAGCATACCTCTCACTTCGAAGACTTAGTGGAAAACAAGATACACACTAAGTAAAATATTGGAAGTCAAAACATCCAAATGTATTTGGCCAATTCTAACTGTCAAAGTAAACAGACAAGTCTTAAGCAACATAAGTGCACAAGCTCCAAGATCAATCAAGTTTAACGATTACACAATCACTTGGCATCCCGAGGCAAATTTATTCGGACACCAAGTTTTCAAGCTTTCCCACTGCCATCTCCAGCATCCTTCACAAGGGTGGCTAGATCGATAAAAGTGTTTAAATCGATGACCTCTACAATCTAAGTGGGGCATCAATTAATGAGCGTCACTAGGAAGTCCTAAAACTTGAGGTTCTTCATGTTGGCAACCTTGAGGGACTTCAACTTTTCATCGTCAACATCCTTGAAGTGGACACGAACAAGTGAGAGAGCCACGAGGTACATATTTCTTCTAGGAATCCACTCAGCTGGGAACTTATTTCAGTCAGTCAAGTTGGGACTCCACATCCTCCTCAAGATCTTCCCCCAGGAACAACGTGTTTTTGACCTTCGGTTTTTTGGTCTTGACGCCCATCATTACGCCAGGATGTCAACGTCGGGTTTTTCGGTCTTTGAAACCCTAAGTGATTTTGGGGCTACGATTCTCTCGCCAGAATAGATCGGAAGACCTACTTGAGAACCGCTACTCAGAACATCTTTACAATAAAACCAAGTGGTTTGCCACATCTTTATAGTGTCGGGAAAGCTAATGGACGAAAAGACACTTTTGCCCTTAAGATGGATGCCTAACCTGCCGCATAACTGGATGACATTAGTCCTCTCCTCATCCGGGGAAGACTTTTTTCATGGTTTGGTAGCTACAGGAGAAAATGTGCTTAAACAAGGCCTAGTGATGGTGACACCCAATGAAATTCTAGCACAGGGAGACAAATGTCGACAAATACACTACGTCATTCGTGGGGAAGATGATGCAGCTGCGCCCTAAAGTAGTTTGAAAAACCACGAAAGAAAGGGTATGATGGCATGGAAAAACCTCGACGGGCGTTCATGAGAGGAGGAGCATGCGCTCTTCATGATTTGGCATAAGCTCGATTTCGCCCGGCTCAGGAAGCCTCCACCCCTGCTCCGGAATGAGCCAGTTGGTGACAAGCTCGAGCACCTGCTGCTCGGTCAGCTTTGACGGCAGCGAATTGACTTGAATCTAGCCAGGCGGAGGGGCGGAGCTCGAAGTCGAGCCCTTCCGCGCTTCCTTATGATTCTCCAACTTAGAGGTCCTCTCCTTCCCCATCCTTTCAAGCAGTTCAGGCGTCGAGTGGAGAATGGGAGGTGAGTTCGATGAAATGACTGGAAAGGGAAAAGGGGATCTGGAAAATTAACCTAGCCTCCCTCTGTTTTATACCCTCGAGTAAATCTGCCCATGCAAGCCATGACCGTCGATCCAAGCATCCGTCGATGCTTGCAAACTTTGCCGCACAGAGAAATTGGGACGGTTGATGCAATTTCGTGCGAAAATCGAGGCGTCACGCCCACCTTCCCCATGATCCGCGGGGTTTACTCAGGGGCGTGCTCGCGAAATCCTGATCATGCGAATTTTGCCAATGATCAATTTGATTGATACTTGAAGGATATATTTCTAAAGATACACACTCGGTCCGCCCGAGATCTGTTGGGACGTCCTCGCTCACTCAGACAGACGTTCAAAAATTTCAACTGTAGTCATCTTAAGGACTGCTATAGGATGAGATCAACGCACCTCTACGGATTAATTGGCCCTTCTTCTAGGCTCCAAGGCATAAATTTCATGAACTTGGACATGGAGCCAGCATGTGTCGGCATTCCTCTAGGATGATGAGTGGCATCTTGTCGAAGAATCGTACCACACGCTAGCATCGCTGCTCGGGTTTTCATGGCACGTCCACACTCGGACCACTAGTCGGTCTCCTCCAGGAGATGTATGAGTGCCACCAAGTTTTCCCTCATGGTCACATATCCTCGATCAGTCGGGAAGCACCTAGTCCAGAATCCGTTGTAGTTCTTTTTAGATCTCAGCTGACTAAAGCTTGACGATGGAGCTCGAGTACCTATTTAGTAATCGGGACAAATCAAGTCTTTAGTGAATTTCTTCTACAAAACTTTGAACAATTCGACGGCTAATATTGGGGTCACCTACTACGGGTAGGGTCATAGTACATGCATCTTGGATCTTACATCGGGCCCCACATCAACAAGCATTAAGACCTCCAGGCCACAAGCACATTCAAATGATCATCAAGCTCATTCCATTCGGATGTCATTCATCCACTCAGACATAATTCGTCCACTCGGATGCTGGCTATCCATTCGGAGACCGTTCCATCAACTTGGCTATCCCACCAGCACTCGGACAAGGGAGATGAACAACCAACATGGAATCTGGAGCATCCACAGGCGCACGTCTATGAGTGTTACTAGCAATCAATGTTTCAGTTAGCAATAGTAACGCTTGTAATAACCTTGACTCATCAATCCCCCTATAACATAGCAAGACAAAGGGGAAGCACACTCTATATAAGCTACCCTGTAGCACTTTGACAGGGGTTCGCATTCTCTGTAATCTTCCATATGCAAGGAAAAAACAGCTCCACAACTCGAGACGTAGGGTCCTTATCTCCACCGTGAGGGGCCTGAACTCATAAACTCTTGTGTAACATCTTTGCCGTAGCAAGACCACACTCCTTTACCCTACCCCTCTTCTACTGTTAGAATCGTTCCCACGGCAGCTGTGTTGCTGGACAGGGCGGCCACGCGTATGAGGTGGTTGTATGGTATATGATTTAGGATTTTTTTTGTTTTTAGTTAAACGGTCGAAATGTCGACCTTTTTATGTAAATTATGACCTAATTTTAATGAAATCCGCCATGTTTGCATGATTTTTGTCCGGTTAGTTTAAATAGTTATTGAAATGTATGCAGACAACGTTGGATGGCTGGCTCCCGTATCAGTGTCCGCGGACTGGTCCCCCTGTTTGCGGACAGATGCCAGATCAAATTTGTGGGTCAACAATGAAGATGCCCAGTGTGTTCTCTTGTGAAATGCAGCTACCTCGGGTATATCCCTCGGTTTTTCTTGGACTGGCGTCATGCCAACCTCCTCTCTTTCTTTCACTTTCCAGTCTCTTCTCCACTTTTAATCTATCTCAATCCCATCTTGTTTTCCCTTCTCCTTCTCTTCCTTCCCAATCCCTGTGAGCTCCTCCTGTTTCTCTCCATATGCCAACATGGATGGCACTAACAATCAAGATAAGGGGCAGTTAGAAGAAATGGCAGATCGGATTACGCTCCCCCAAAATCCGCAGCCTTCTGTGGGGTTGCTGGAACGGCAAGTCAGATCCACAGCGGTTCCTTCTCTGGAGTTCAACATGCAGGCTCTGTCTATCAAAGAGCCAGAAATTCTTCAAGTGCAGGCAGAGCAAGAGATGCAAGAACTAGGGGAAGATGCAGAGTATAATATTCTTATGACTCTTGCGTCTACAGGAGGCCCTCCCAGAGTTCTGTCATTGCAAGCAGTGCAACAATCCATGGCTAGAGCGTGGAAGAACAACTACTACGGGATTTCTTAGTTTTCAAGGTATATCCTTGTGGCTCATTTCCGTTCTCTAGATGCTGCGATGTTTGTTATTACTAGACAACCGTGGAGCATGGGATCAGATAATTTTCTGTTGGAATGGATGGATCCAGAGGATGAAATAAAAAGTATTGAGGATTACCAGTTTAGCTCAATATATGTTACTGTCAGAGTTTATGGGATACCCAGAAGGTTCAGATCCAAAGCTTTGCTTGGTTCCATTCTGGAAAGTCTAGGTGAATTGTCTGAATTCCATCCAATAAATCAAGCGATGTTATTTGCTAGACAAGAGTACATTTGGGGTACAATCAAATTTTAGATTCAAAGATCAGTTAGAGATAAGGTGTGGGTCACATTCAACAAAGATTTAGCTGGTTGGGCTTATCTTTTCTATGAGAGAATTGGCAGAATCTGTACTTTTTGTGGAGTGATGTTTCACAGTGTGCAACATTGCAAGATCAGAAACAATATTCTCATGTCAAGGTGCAGAATTAAGTTAACAGTAGAGGAAGTAGAGCCTAATAGATATGGAGAATGGATGACTAATGCAGAATTTATTCCACAGAACTCGAAGCAAAATATGAACTGTAATGTTGACAATTTCTCTTCTTTTAGGAGTCCGCGGCTGGCAAGGTTACAACAACAGTTTATTGAGGATCCAAAACAGATAGGAAAGAAGGCAGAGCAAACATACCCTCTCTCAAAGAAACATAATGACATGTCTGGAGGGAAGATCAACGAACAAATTATGAGACTTGAAGCAAGGCCATCAGCTCAATCTATCCCTGTACCACTCCATTACAGCCCGCAAGATGACGTTGGTCAACAGTTGCCACAGAAGGATCAGCTTGCTACAAATATATTTAAGGATAATGCTAGTAACACAACGCTGATGGCCTCTCATGTTCCTGTGTCTGCATCCTCTGTCTCACTTTGTCAGCAAGCTCTTCCTAAAGGAATTTCTCATCCAGAAATCCCCAGTTCTAATAATGTCTCGCCTCCTTTTAAATCCTGTCCTAAGAGAGCTTGCGACTCAATTCTTGGATCGTCTCCTCCTCCAACAAAGAGGCAGCCCATTTTAGGACAGGAAATTGATGGATCGACTTAGGCTCCATCGAGTGATGTTGGAGTTGTTCTTGTTACTGTGCCCCAGGTTAACCCTTGTCCAAGTCTGCTTGGAGCTCCACCTGCTGGTCAGCTTATACACCGTCTTCAAGATGTACCTGTTGCTACCGTTCCTGCTACCAATCAGACTCTTGCTGATGGAATAGCTTCTTCTGATGGTGATGTGGTGCCCAAATATAGCAGTCAACATAGATCTAAAAGCAGCCACTGGGATGTTCCTTCCTCAAGGGGGTCTGGAGATACGCGATGACATCATCATTTGCCTCTTCGCTCTTGCACTGGGACTGATGTGGAGAAACGGCACCGTGTTGTTACTCATGTTGGTAGCGGCCTTTACTTGGGTAAAAACAGGGCAGACACTCAACTTGGTGGTTCTTCTCAACCATATGCCAATAAGGATGGAGAGACCTATGATCCATGGCCCATTCGCACACCATCACCGACAAGTAGTGCAGACACAATCAGCTCTCTTCGGGGCAGTTTCTCTCCTCCTGTCCTGGATCACAACTACTATATGGGTGTGGATACTGATTCTCACACTGATGCTAAAATAGCTCAGACTGCAATGGGAACTCTAACTGAGATTAGCACCCTTCGCCAATGTAGTACAATGAAACTCGGGCAGGATCATACTAGTCAGAGCATGGGTGTTGATTTAACGAATTGGGCAGCGGCGCATGGCCCTAACGCGCCTCGGGCGCCATGAAAGCCATTGCCTGGAACTGTCGAGGCATGGGCCGGAGCCTCGGCAATGATCATATGATGTTTTTGGCCAATCTCATCCGTTCCACTAAAGCTTAGGTAATTTTTGAATCTAAAATTAAATCCTCTAAAGTTCGTCCTTGTGGTCTTGTTAATCGTTTTGACATTGATGATAGTATTCTAGTTCCTTCAAGAGGATCGTCATGGGGGCTTTGGCTGATGTGGACAGATGAGCTTAAGGTTACTGTTTATAGCACGTCGTTTCACTCCATCCTAGCTAACATTGTTCATGTAGCTTTAGGTGTACAGTTTTGTCTTGTGTGTATCTATGGAGATCCTTATCATCGTCAAACTAGTACTATATGGAATCGGGTTGCCTCTTTTGTGTATGATAACTTAGGAAAGCCAATGATCTGTATGGGTGACATGAATGACATCATGTATGATATGGACAAGTGCGATGATAATGTTAATTAGTATAGGATGTCTGCTTTTCGTGCTTTAATTAAAAATTGTGGCTTCTTTGACATTGGCTATAGCGGTCCGGCCTACACTTGGCGCAATAGGCAACACACTGCAAATCCTATTTATCAATGTTTAGATCGATGTTTGGTTAATCCGGATTGGTGTGCTTGCTATCCAAATACGAAAGTGCTTAATTTACCTATCGTTCTTAGTGATCACGCGCCTATCTTGATTTCCACTAAGGGCCGATTTTATAAACCTAAGCAATCCTTTAAATTTGAGCATTGGTGGCTGCTTGAGAAAAATTTCCATGCTCATGCTAAGGCAGCCCGGAATAGTACCAGGTCAGCCTCTTTTTCTGCCAGGACTTACTCTCTTGCAGGATCATTAAAGAGATGGTGCAGGAAGAAAAAACCTATTCATCAAGAGTTAAAAGACATTGAGGGACAAATCAATCAGATTCAATTAAAGCCTCTTCCCAACAAGATCATACTTAAGAGAGCGCACTCACAATCAGGTATGAGCAGAATCTCTCTAAGCTAAATCAGTTTTATAAACAAAGAGCAAAGAAACCTTGGGCTAAGGATGGAGATAGAAATACCAGATTTTTTTCTATCAATCTATTCTTAAGAGAAGAAAAAAGAACACTATTGTTTCCATTAAGAATGAAAATGATGTTATACATTTTAAGCCAAGTCAAATTGCTAACACTTTTGTGAACTATTTCAGATACATCTTTTCTTCTCCTAACAGCAATATGGGCAGACCTTTTCTTGCAACTCAGCCTCTAATACAATCAGATGATTTCACTTATTCCATACCAGATAAGCAGGAAATCTTGCAGATTCTCAAGGATATGAAGCTAAATGCATCACCTGGCCCTGATGGTTTCAATGTGGAGTTTTACCTTGCAACCTAGGATTAGATTGGGGATGACGTTGCTGCCTTGGTTACCATGTTCTATTGTATAGGTATCTTACCCCCACATATTAGTGACACAAATATTGTTCTCATTCCTAAAAAGTTGGTTCCTCAAGTTCCTACTGACTATAGACCCATTAGCCTTTGTAATGTCATCTATAAAATTATTGCTAAATCTTTGGCTAATAGGCTCAAACCTCACTTGACTGATTATATTGATCCCTCTCAGCAAGCTTTTATCGAAGGGCGTAGAATTAGTGATAACATTATAACTGTGCAAGAAATCACTCATTCATTTGCCCTTAACTCTTGGAAACAACAGGCCTTCATGCTTAAAATTGATCTTGCTAAAGCTTTTGATCGTATTGAATGGAATTTCATCGTTTCGGCTCTCTCACGTAAAGGGTTGCATGCTCACTTCATTAATCTTATATATGCATGCATTTCTACTCCAATTTTTTCTGTCATTGTTAATGGCCAAGCCACTCAGAGACTCAAAAGTGATAGGGGTATAAGACAGGGTTGTCCTGTTTCTCCCTATCTTTTTGTGCTTGCCATCAATGAACTTTCTCTCGCTCTTAATGATGCTATTGATGCTAACAACCTTGAAGGCATCATGCTTGGACGAAATTGCCCTCCAGTCCACTCCTTACTTTTTGCAGATGATCTACTGGTGTGTGGAAAAGCTAGCTTGCAGGAAGCTCGTACCATGGCTCATATCATTCACCATTTCTGCACTTCTTCGGGTCAGACTCCAAAGTGGTCCAAGTCTTCTATACTTTTTAGTGCTCAGGTTAACCAGTGTGTTGTCTCGGATATTAAAAGCATCTTTCCTACTCCTGCCATGGATGAGAACTTCACCCACCTAGGGCACCCTTTGATTCTCCCTGCCAAGAATAGAACTATTGCTTACAATTTTGTTCTGGATAAATTTATGGCTAAGCTTCCTTGCTATAAAGCTAATATGCTTTCTCATGCGGCTATATTGGAGCTCATTAGATCTGTTTTTTCGGCCATTCCGGTTTATTATATGTCTAATATTTTGTTCACCAAGAAATTTATTGCCAAACTTTCTACTATCATTAGAACCTTTTGTTGGACAGGAATCAGAGAAGATAATCCCACTAGAAGTCTTTGTCTGAGGGCCTGGAAAGACATCTGCACGTCAAAAAAAGAGGGTGGCTTGGGAATAAGAAACCTTCAAGCCATGAATCAAGGTCTTATCCTAGCCTCTAGCTTGGAGAATTGCCAACTCTCCCAGCTCACATCTACATCTTGTTCTTAAGTCCAAATATTTTTGGGACTCTTCTTTTTGGACTCCCACCTCTAGCGCTCCAAAATCGGCCTTCTGGTCCTCCATTCTCAAGATGCTCCCTAAACTCAAAGTTCACTCCTTCTATCAGATCACTCAAGGAAAAATTTCCATTTGGAGTACTCCCTGGTGCCCAGCTTGGACTGATATCTACAATCATCTCATTATTCAACCTACAAACTTTACTTATCCTGCTCAAGTCAAAGATCTTTGGCTGCAAGGACAGAAAGCCTAGAACAATGTTCTCATCTATTCTCTTTTTCAAGAACCCACAACCTCTGTTATTACTCAAACCAAGATCATTCAAGATGACTGTGATGATATTCTTTGCTGGGATCTCACTCCTAATGGTAAGTGTAACACCAAAAGTACTTACAAACTGTGCTTGCAGGACATTCAAATCCAACCAAGAAACCAGCCTACACAGATTTCTCACCTTGTGAAAGATTTGCTTAATCAAGTCTGCAAGCAAAAGCATATGGTGCCAAGGGTCCAAACATTTCCATGGAGACTTCTTAGAAAAGCCCTTCCTACAGGTTGCAGAGCTAGCCGTTTTTCTAGGCATATTACTAAAGCATGTTGTCGTTGTTTGCAAGCTGAGGATGAAATGCATCTTTTTTTCCTATGTCCGTTTGTGAGAGCATCTTGGTTTGCTCATCCTTGGTATCTTAGGACAGATCTTCTTACAGAGAATCATCATTCTATGCAAAATATTATTTATGCTTTGCTCAGTATGAATCACCCTTATGCATCAATCCCAAACGTTTTCAACTTCTTATGGTGCATTTGGAAATCAAGAAATGATTATCTTTTTGCTAGGAAATGTACTTTCCCTCATCAGGTACATCTTGTTGCGCTGGCCATGCGTGAATGCAACACTGTCCAAGAGGCTCCTCCTGACAATCCTAATTCTACTACCCATGCTCATATTAACAGGGACAACAGTTTGGTGCTACAAGAAGGCTGCACCATTAGGTCTGATCTTCTAATCTCAGGAGCCAAAATATTCTCTGACGCTTCTTTCAAATGTTCAAAAATTTCAGGTTTATCAAATGGAGATGCAGCTACGGGCATTGGAGTTTTTCTCAATTTTTTGCAGGACAATAGAAGTATCCAAGTTTAGATTCAAGCATCCGCACCACTAACTTCGTCACCTCTACAAGCAGAAGCACAAGTTCTTCTTCTTGCTGCCAAAGCAGCGCAAATCTTACAAGTCGAGCAGCCGATGTTTCTCACCGACAATCTTTCCCTTGCCAAGGCGGTGGCGAACAGGAATGTAACAGCAGATTCCACTCCTTGGTGATTAGAGAATCTCTTGCTGATTTCTACAGGACTACCCAAAATCTACACCCGCATGTGTTCCATATATCTAGAGAAATAAATGGAATTGCACACAATGTAGCTCATCAGGTTCTTAGTCGCTCTTTGGAACCTATCTATAGTTGTTTCGGTTCAGCTCACAGGAACAAAATATGCCCTGTCATTTCTAGTCTTTCTACCTTAAATTTACAGGGTTTTGTACTCCATGCTATACATTGTTTTTGAGTTGAATGAATTTGGCGCTGAGGGCGCCTTTCCCCGTTCAAAAAAAACCTGTAACGTTGGTGCTCAGGTTGGTAACGAGGTATCCACCAGAGAGAACTCAACGTCGATCGAAGAGGACTGTTGTTCCCAGAGCCAGTAACGGCACCGGCGGCCCCCTTCCTCGCCACCCGCCACTCCGTCACCAATGGCCCCCTCCCTGCTGTGCTTGATGGCTAGCCACCTTCTCTTCACGGGCTCGTCCTCGAGCTCCTCCTCAACCGCCCCCCTTTGGATCTGACTCCGACCGCTCATCTCCTCCCCCCTTGTCTGTCTCACCTGAGATCCATGGTGGTGTTGGTTGTGGGCTTGACTTTCGATCCCCTTGGGCAGGGCGCTCCAGTTGGACCATGTGTGTCGAGTGTAGCCGACGGCGGCTAGCCATGGCAAACGAAGCGGAACAGGAGCACTCTACATTGGGCCGGTGCCGTGTCCCCTCCGCTTCGCGCCCTGTGGTGCACATCCTTCCCCACCTTCTGGCCATTGGCGTCTCGCATCCACGCCTGGATCCATGGCTGCTGCTACAATTGCAGTGACCGTGAGCACACCCGCCGCCTCTGCACTGACGAGACGCTCCGCGTCCTATCCGATGCGGCGTGGCGAGCCACCACTTCAGGGACTGCAAGCCGCTGCAAAGTCCCACTTCGTAGGGCGCGTCGCCTCGTCTGCCGCCTACCATCTGTCGGTAGTTGACCATGACCGAGATGCGCGTTCGCCATCGCAAAAATTCCAAGCATTTAGGCTTGGGCTCAAGGAGTCTGAGTGGCTCGCCAAGGAGAAGGCCGCCATTTTATTCTTTCTTTTATTTTTTTTCTTCTTCCAAGAAAAAACACGGCGAAAGCCGAGCGGCTTGGCTAGGAGCAGGCTCGTGCCTCCCGGAATCTGGCCAGGTTCCCCTCCTTGCCCTTATTTGACGGTGGCACCACTACCGATGATGACGACGCACCTCTAGCTGCAGATGCATACGCCGAGGAGTACTACCGACCGCACCTCGATGGACGCCAAGGGGAAGGGCCCGACAAGGAAGTTGTAAACTCCGACACCTTCCTAATTGTATTTATCATAGACCGTAGCTAGTTTATCAAACTATCTAATCTAATGTGAACATGTTTTATGTCCGGCTGTACTGAACTTGCTATTCCGATGCTATCGTGTGTGTTAAATTTAGCTATGTTGTGTTGATGTACGTTGCATGGATTTGATAGTCTGATATGAGCAAAGCGGCTGAGGATACAGACAAATGAGGGATAGCCGGGAGCAGTTCGCGAGCGGGACGCGTCCGCAAACAAATGGGCGCTCGTATCAGGCAATTCCGGTTGTAGATGTTGTTAGTGTAAGTACAAAAGGATTGCAAGAACTCCAATCACCGCAAGTCAAATATACACGGATCTCTCGCCTCTTGTATCTTCTTAATACTGCTGCTAGCTAGTAGGTTACTGACCTTCCTCGGTTAGTCAACCGCCCTTCCTTTTCTTTCTTGGAATCAGTTAGAGAAAGGCAACAGCACCAACTGCTCCAAGCCCCAACTCACTCGTGTCCAAAACCATGCACCACAAGGTCCACATCTGATCAGCACGTACCCGCAACCGTTGTGTTCCCCTCAAGATTAAGAGAGTTTTTTATTTGGCCCATTCTTAAAATTTAGTTTCCTTTTTGACCCAGCAAATTGTTTTCTTTCCTATTTAACACTCAAGCTTCACTTTTGTGCCTTATGTGACACTTTCATCATTTTTCCTATTCAGACATGTTAACTGGCACGTGCAAAGACAATTTTGCCTCCGGTGATAGTATGTCGTTAGAAAAAAAGGTAGAGGAGGGACGTGAACAAACAAAAAATATGACGAAGTACACCTGTGTTGTGTCCGGTTAGATACATGTGTACATGTGTACGTTCGTGCGGCCATCAAACCAGCTACTCCCTCCGATTCATATTACTTATCGCTCGAACAGATGTATCTAGACGTATTCCAATGCTTAGATATATTCATTTGAGCGACAACTAATATGAACCAAAGGAAGTAGCTTTTATTTTTGTTTTTTCAGGGTATCAAACCAACACCACGCGGTAAGTGTGGCAAAAGCAATCTCAAATTGACCCAAAGATGGCATCAAACCAGCTAGCTATTGCGTGTGTTTCCTGTGTGTGCAGCTAGCCGGATCGATCAAGCAAGGGATTTTTTTTCAAAACTATGACGCATTTTATAGCAAATTCGGAAACTATAGCAAATAATGGAGAAAAATCAAAACTAGCACCCGGTTGGCCACGCGTAAGCCGAAAAGGGTGTTTTCGGCCTCCCTTCGACCGAAATGGACTTTTCGGCCTTGCGTTGGCCGAAAAGATGCATACTTGGGCCGAAAAGACCTTTTTGTCAGGAGTAGGCCGAAAAGTCCTTTTTGGCCAGGAGTAGGCCGAAAAGTCCTTTTTGTCATAAGTAGGCCGAAAAGTCCCTTGGGCCCATCTTTTCACGTTAATGGTTGACCGAAGTAGCATGACTCCACTCCACTCTTTGGCTTACGTTAGGCCGAAGCGATTTTTTTAAAATTTTGGTTTATAAATACTATGCAACCATTGCCCATCTTAGACATTGAAAAAATATATTTTCGCGCAACCCTTTTCCCTCAATATTTTCCCGCCACCCGTTTCCCGCCAACCCCTTCCCGTCATATGTTCCTGCCACCCGTTTCCCGCCAACCCCTTCCCTCCATATATTCCCGCCAACCCTTTCCCGCCATACCACAGTATACCATTAAATAAATTCTTCATATTTAAAAAAATCATGTTTCTCAAAATCTTTTCCCTTTTTTTAAATGTATATAAAAATTAATTTTTTATATAAATACATTAGCCAGATGCTATCCTATTTGGCTGGTAACACATATACCCAGCGTGAGGTCAGGTTTTTGACTCCATCGCTTGCTTTTTATCCCATTTTCTAATATGAAGAATTTATTTAATGATATACTGTGGTATGGAGGGAAAGGGTTGGCGGGAAGGGGTTGGCGGGAAACGGATGGCGGGAAGGGGTTGGCGGGAAATGGATGGCGGGAAAGAGTTGACGGGGAAATAGGGGAAAGGGTTGCGCGAAAATATATTTTTTCAGTGTCTAAGATAGACAATGGTTGCATAGTATTTACATACCAAAATTAAAAAATAATCGCTTCGGCCTAACGTAAGCCGAAGAATGGAGCCCTGCAACTTCGGTCAACCATTAACGTGAAAAGGTGGGCTCAAGGGACTTTTCGGCCTACTCCTAACCAAAACGGTCTTTTCGGTCCAGGTACGCACCTTTTCGGCCAAGGCAAGGCCGAAAAGTCCATTTCGGCCAAAGGGAGGCCGAAAACACCCTTTTCGGTCCACGCGTGGCTGGCGGGGTGCTAGTTTTGATTTTTCTCCACTCTTTGCTATAGTTTCCGAATTTGTTATAAAATACGTCATAATTTTAAAAAAAATCCAAGCAAGGGTCGATTAGTCCGCTGTTTTATACGTGCGTTAGATGCTTCTGTCTATGGCCAGTGTACGTACGTGTGTGGCGTACGTAGCTAGCTTTGCTAGTCTTGGTCGGAAGTCTGTTGCTTCGTCCGTTATTGTCATGGCGAAATCATTAATTAAGAAATACTCGTTGCAAAAAACACTCCATTTTCTTAGGTCACGACAAGTGGCGCATATACAGCACGCCACTTGTCGCAACTTGGGAGTTTTTTCTTTTTTCGTAGATTCGTTTATTCAAAATATTTATCTCTTAAACCGTGCGTCCAAATCTCGAACTGTTTTCACCATTGGATTCCTCGCGTCGAGGTCTTCAAAACTAGATCCCATGTTGATAGGTTTTTGACGAACTTTATTTTTCATGAAAAAACCGGACAAACAAAACCGAGCGAAAAAACCGAACTGGGAGCATGGTTTTTTTTCTTTTCGAAAGAGGCACGCCCGTGCCTCTCGTTGAAGCAAAACCATGACTCTCGTGTAAGGAAAAAAAATAGAAAACGCGTTTTTTTTCGTTTCCGAGAGGCATAGCCGTGACTCTCGCGAAAGCACAACCGTGCCTCTCGCGAAAGCAAAACCGTGACTCTCGCGAAAGAAAAAAAACAGAAAACGCGTATTTTTTCCCCCTTTCCGAGAGGCACGGCCGTGACTTTCGCGTAAGCACAATCGTGCCTCTCGCGGAAGCAAAACCGTGACTCTCACGAACGAAAAAAAACAGAAAACGTGTTTTGTTTTTTCCTTTCCGAGAGGCACGGCCGTGACTCTCGCGAAAGCACAACCGTGCCTCTCGTGAAAGCAAAACCGTGACTCTCGCAAAAAAGTAGAAAACGCGTATTTTTTCCGTTTCCGAGAGGCACGGCCGTGACTCTCGCTAAAGCACAACGTGCCTCTCGCGGAAGAAAAGCCGTGACTTTCACGAAAGAAAAAAAAAAGAAAACGTATTTTTTCGCAAATTTTTTATTTTGATCGAAAAGCTAAGAAATACCGAGGGAAAACCAAAACGTCAAAAAAAACCCGAAAAAAAAAACCGTTTAAAAAGCCGAAAACGCGTGCGGAAAAATAAAAAAACAAAATCCGAAGGAAGCGTCCAGAACGCAACACGTATCAAATGGCTGAGAGCACACCAAGTGACGTTGATCGTTGCGAGGCTTCTAAAAAAGCGCTCGTTAACTAGTTGCTCCCTCGTCATGGTCGCGCGCTGCCGTAGCTGAAGTACTCGCGTAATCTGCACTGGGCCAACACAACCCACCACGTATTGCAGCTTGATTCCTGAGAGCCCATCTGTATCGCAATGGCATGTGCGTGTGCAGCACTTGGGGCATGAACACATATATGCGACATGACCTATTGACATGCCGCGTTCTAACTTATCATACGCTAGATTAATGTGTACAAATTTATATGCTATAGTAGAGGCTAAATGGGTCGTCACTGTTCCACACATTGTATTATTATTATTATTAGTCATATAAATAATCTTTTTTTACTTATTCAAACATGACAAAATATTTCACATTACCTTTGTGTCTGCATGTAAATAATCTGTTCGCATACTGCATTAAAGGTAAAATAATCATTTTAGATCAGACTTAACACCGTTACTAGCCAAAACGGACGAAAGTGTGAACAAAATAAAGTTTGGGTGTAGAAAGGAGAGAAAACAAAATTCTGGATCAAAAAGGGAACCAAACTTTAAAAAAAGGCCAAATAAAGAATTCTCTCCAAGATTAAGAGTGAGCAATACGGCAATACCAGTAGATCGACTTGGTCCGTACGTTCCGCAGAAACTGCGTCGATCTCTAGACGTAGTCCATGCAATGACACAAGTGGCTGCGAGACCGCGAAGGTTCTTTATGAGTAGTAGCTGGTGACTGTTCACCAGCTAGTAGCGCTGCAAAATAATTTAACCCTAGCGCTGGAGGTGTCAGTTAAACCGCCGACAAATCATGCGTAGTCTGGGGCAACCACGACTGCATGTGCACCTGCTACATTGCACTGGCTAGTTGTGGCGCCGTGGTTCAGGGACGATGGCTATGATAGTAGAATCGTTGACATTGCAGAGAGAGAGAGAGTTGATGTGATTGTAATTAAACCTAAGTATGCCTGAATAATAATTAAGATGCTTGCAAGCTGTTGCTAGACAGTGGACGTTTTAACCAAACCATATAATTAGGAAATATTGCAACCCACTCTTTGGCGTGGTCCAGAACTTCATACCGACACTGAAACTTGCCGGTGAATTCACCTGTAGTATTTTATTTTTCAAAACGATGCAAAAGTTTTGCTTCATCTGTTAAAGTACAGGGGAATAGAGTTTTGTAGAGTTACACAATGCCGAAGTACGGCATGACAATTACTCACGCGATACAATTTTCCCTAATTGGTTAGACCCTGCAGTAACCCATAGGTTGGCCTCATCTCTATCTCTTCTCTATCTATCTACTATACTACTAAAAAAAACGTAAGGTTCCCATTTCACATCTCTTTCGTCTAACTTTCCGTATATATGTCGCACTTTTTCCTTATCCTCTTTGATTTTTTCCTCCCATATTTGATTTTTCTCCCATCCATTCAATTGTCTCATATTTATTATCTTACCAAAATAAACACATATTTTGTTGGCAACTCATTAAATTTTTACCAAATAAGTGCTTAACAATAAAATCGCAGATAAATCATGGTGATTGCATACAAAGATTTGGTAAGATTTTAGTGTATCAATATAATAATATACATGGCTTCTCAAAAACATTAATACAATAATAGACGTGCAGTCAGGGGCTAATCTACTAGAATGTTTATACTCCCGTTGCAACGCACGGGCAATTTTCTAGTCTATAATAAGCTTGAGAAGGATTGGCGGTGGCGTCCCTCTGTGGCGGAAGACTCTAGCGTTCCTTTCTGGACCCTTCTGACTGGCACCTTGAGGATTCCCTCCTCTCTTGGTGGGACAAGCGCACCAATTCGAGCATTCCAGATCGCCGAGCGATGGCCTTCCTTACCATGCTCGTATCCTGGATAATTTGTAGTATTTCTCAACAGCATAAGTTAGTTGGAGAGACTCGTGTTGGCACTTATAGCATCTACAATTGGGCGCCTCAAACCCTTTTTATATGTTTGGACGACGGTCCGTTACTGATCGGTCAAAAGAAAAAACAGACCCAGGTGGGCTCCTATATCAGCTCCAAATGCCCGGACTGATCAGCACTCTTCATATCCACGCCAAATATAGGGCAGATTCGGGAGGCCCGTTACGTCGGATTAGGCCCACACTGGCCCACCCGCCCCCGCATACATTCGTCCTTCTCCACTTGCCAGAACAAACCTTAGCCATTCCACTCCACTGTGATGCTCCCTTCCGGTGATCTCCGGCCTTCTCCGACATGACAGGCGGCGGATCTGAGTCCTCCTCACCCGATCTGCGAACCGGGACCTCATCCCAGTCGGGTCCAAGGAGGAGATGGTCTTAGATTGCGCTCCGCCGCACCTGCGAGGAGAAAGCCCAAAAACGGTTGGACTTGATCCGGCGGGAATCCAAGGCGTTCGTCCAAATGGCGCTTGGATCTGGCACAAGACACGTCGCCACTGCCTCACTGGAGGCAGTGCGCTCCATCTAGCGTCCTAACACTGTAGAGGTGCAGCTCCTTCGTTGGTGCAACGATGAGAAGACCTTCTGTGGCCTGTCCACTGAGGCTATGGGGTAGCGTGCCTGCCGTGCGATGAAGAGGGTGTGGGGGACCGCGGCAACCCTCGCGGTGGACGTCGAGAGGCGGAGTCGCACTCTCCAGCACCGATAGAGGAGGCTGGCAACCCTAGGCACCACAACTACGTCGTGGTGGACGTGTCAACCTTCGACCACGACCACGACGGATCCATTGTCGACCCCACCTCGACCGCGACGGGCTCTGACAAGGAAGAGTAGGGCAAGGGGACGGCGGTGCCTGGAGTCACATGAGCCAATGTGTGTCTCATGTCCTACTCCATCTCGCCGACGACCGCACCGACACTCCGAGGGGCGCGTCTAGCCGATGGACATGGGCATGACGGAGCCGGACGAGCTCCGCTTAACATTACATTTCACGTGCATGTAATTGTATATGGATTTGCACATTCGTAATTGTAGAGGTATCAGGTTGTGAAAACGATAATTTAAGATATAATCGATCACTGTGCGCAAACGCATCCGGATGCGTCCATAGCGTTTGAGGGGTCAAATTTGGTGTATCTGATTGTAGTATATGATCTTACCGTCTCAGAGTCACGATATAGGCCGTTTTAACCTTGGCACATAAACATTTTGACCACGGCCATCTATGAGAACATGTTATTTCAAATAATATGAAGAATCTCTCGCAGAATAAATAAATAATAGGAAAAATAAATTGCAAGAGTATACTTCACTCTAGATATAAATAACAATATTGACCGAGGCTGCTGGTAACTTTCTCTATGTACATGTCTAACGTAAGCCCGAAACTATGGCGCTTGGTCGTTGACTGTCTTTGGATTTGCTGAGAATATTCTAAAAATGCAAACTACAAGAGGTACAATCAGTGGCAGAGCTTGACAGTAATCTCAGGGGGACCAAAACAAAAATATAAACAACTAAGAGGGAAAAGAATTGATTTTTTTCAAATCTAAACCATGCATGGTAACT
>NC_041392.1:553961061-553969058 GCF_002162155.2 Triticum dicoccoides | reverse complement strand
CTAAGCTCCGCCACTGAGTATTCACATCGAACGAAGCACAATAACTTGATGGTCACGACTGAAAATACCGATGTAGTACCGAGCAGCAGTTGCTCCTCTTGTCGATAAGAGCATGGTTAAGCCAATAATTCGGCTAAGAAAGCCAATAGCGGACTTGTATAATTGTAAGTATAAAAAAAAATCTCTACTCCTAATGGAGCAGTTGGTAGTCTCGCTTCCAGATTTTTTTTCGTCCCACCACTTTCGTTCGGTTTTTTTCGTAGGTTAATCGTTGTAGATTTTTTTCGTCGCCTCCCCCACTTCATCAGTTTATTTTCACTTCACCCTCTCACACAACGAAAAAAACTAAACGGATCAGAACTTTTCATACTGACGCAAATTATTTAGTAATGTCTTTATGTAAAAGAATCAATCACAATCAATCTCTAAAGATCAAATCTAAATTAATTAATCTTCATAAAGTTTGTTTCCTTCCGAATCACGTCCATAACTTTCCTTCCTTGTTTGGGCAGAAACTGTTTGGTAGCAGAGATTAGGAAGCTTCCTATGAGTGTATTAATAGGAAGTATTCTTTTTCTTGATGATTCGTTTCCATGCATGATGATAGTAAATTAGACCAACATTCACCACTATTTATCAACGTTATCAATCGTATCCATTCCTACCAGTTTTAAGGGAATCTGCTCGCTATGTCTTTTTTAAGGGGATCCGCTCGCTAAGTCGTCGTCGCACGTTATTTTCACAAGCAATTCCCCTAAAAAAAGGCGTGGGTATTGGTAGTTGAACGCTCGCTAGGTTTTCCGCCTGTCCCATCCTCGCGTTGTGCCGCCGCCACCCGCCGAATTTCCAGCCGCCCGAGCCCGTTAACTTCGCCAGCCATCGGGTCGACTGCCCCCGCCCCAAACCCCCATCCCCGAGCACTAGCTATCGCCGCGTTGCCGCCCCAAGCTCCACGCCACCGGGAACGAATCAAGCGCCGTCCCGACACCGCCGTCGCCGGCCCAGCACCTCCAGCCTTGCATGGACAGCTTCAATGTGCAGTCTCCCTTGCTGCCTCACCTTCTGCCAGCGCATGCAGCGGCGGGGTTGGACGCGTGCGTGCTTGCTAGCTTGCTCTCTGTCTTCTGAGGGGGTGAATGCAAAGCAGTCTATTAAGCCAGGCACTATTGCTGAGCTAAATTGACAAAAAAATATTGGTAGCCATAGTTGTAGTTTAAGTAGTAGCGAGTTGTCTGATATGTATAAAGAGCCCGTTGCAACTGAGCCCGTTGCTAAATTGACAAAAAAGGTCGCCAGTGTCACTTGATATGTATGAGAATATTAAATGTATTATTAACATGATTAATATTGAACTCTTAACCCTAATGTGGCCCCGTTGCAACGCACGAGCGTTCTTCTAGTATGTACTAATAGTTGACACCTTTTATAATTTCAAAAAGTCTCTTGAGCCTCGTGCTATAGCCGGCTCTTATTCTACAACTCGCTTTTCTCCTGTCTCCTCTTTCCTCTCCTTCAACTAAATAAAGATATAATATTTTAGTCCTTATAATTTCCTTAGGGCATCTTTAACGCGGTTCGAAAATTTTCTCCCGCATCTGTCCGCGGACAGAGGGGACCAGTCCGCGGAAACGGATGCGAGAGGCGACCATCCAACGCCGCACGCATATATTTGGACAACAATGCGAACTAACCGGACAAAATTCGTTCAAACACGGTCGGATTTCATATAAACGTGACGAATTTCATTACATTTCGAACATACATCAACTAAGCGGTGCTTGTCTCACTCTGCGGGTATAATTAATACACCTAATCTATGATCGCCAACGCTTGTTCCCTGTCTCCTGCCATGAGCCCCGAGAACTAAAACTTCGCCTTCTCCAGTTTCGCCTCGGCGCTCTCCAACTCCGCCCCCGTTACCGCCGCCTCTGGAGACCTGGGAAGTGAAGTTGTCCGCCTCCATGTCGCCGCCAAGCGGCTAATCGGCTGACAAGCTTGGCTTCAACGGGAGGGGAGGAGTGGTGCCCTTCTTGGGACCCGAGCGGTGGCGACCTACCGTGCTCTACTCTTCCTCACTGTCGGCGGTGTCCGTTGATGTGCCGGCTTCGTGATCCTGGCGGTGGGACGCGACCTCGTTGGAGCCTACGTTGACCTCCGCCATGTCTGTGTCCGGCGTGATCGCCTTGCCGACTGCTCCTCCGTCTACTGGTGCTCGTGGAGGAGCTGGTGGTTGTAGGTGGCGTCAGCCTGCGCCTCCCGGAACTGCTCCTCCCGCACTATGTCCATGTAATGGGCACGGGCCTCATCAATGGTCATGGTGTAATGCACCGGCGAGGGTGGCGTGGAAAAGGTGGGTGGTGCCTCTCATCGTCAGGCGGCCAGCTAGACGATAGCAATGGCGGCCACCATCTCCTTCTTCTGCTCCGGTGTCAGCCCGTCCCAGATAGCTTTGGAGCGCGAGAAAGCCATGATGGGTGTGGTGTGGAGAGGAGAAAGGGATCGAAGGCGGATGACTGCGGCTATGGCCGGGGTAGCAGTTTCTATAGCAATGGTGGGCGGCAAAGGTATGGACGGGTGGCATCGGAGTAGACGCCTCGCCAACCGTGTGTCATTAATGTTAGTGGCATACGGACGAACGTCCGGCCGTCGTGTCATTTGAACGCGGAGCAGACACCTGCATCGAGAAGCGACGCCTTCTTGGCGGCGCGACGCTTTAGTGCCGGTGCCAGTGAGAGGCCACGTCCGCTCTGACCAAGCATGAATGCAGCGCTAACGCTTTGAACTGGTGCTGACCATTTTGGGCGGGAAGCGCGCGCAAGGGAGGGGGCCGGGTGGGCCAGGGCGGCCAGACGCAAGCTTGAAGCGGTCCGGATGCCCGCAAAGCCCCCACATTTTTCTCCGATTTGCGAAAGAAAATGCACCTGGACCGCCCTACGGACCGGTACAAGCCCGCGTTAGAGGACGCAACATGCCCAGACATCGTGGTCCGGAAGTATGCGGGCGTTTTGAGAATGGGTTTTGGATATGCCCTTATGTTACCTTAGACTGGTCATAGTGGGAGTAACTTAGCTAATAACATTAGGCACCTCAAGACATATTCGCTTATGTGGCTAGTGGATAATAAAGAGAGAGGTGCATACAGACATAGTATGTTACTGTAACATAACGCACCTAAAAAAATGAGTTTACATCTAAATAAATAAAGGCTTGCCGACACCTTACTTACTTTAATTTGTGATATTTATAGTGATGATTGAATTGTACTCCCTCCGTTTTAAAATAAATGACTCAACTTTATATTAATTTTAATTGATGCACTTATTGGAAAGAGGGAGTATATTCGAAATATGGCACCCAACCGTAAAATCCTAGATCCGTCGTCACTGAATGTAGTTGCACCACTGCTGGGAACCAAAAGTCCTCTCTCCATCTCTCTCCCACACAGTCATTATGGACTTAATATATTTACTGCCATATCTGGCCTACATTTTGATTTGGAGAATTATCTTCTTCACCACTCTTTTCAAGGGTAGATAATGTAACGAAACTAACACGCCGACCACCATCCACCCTAGTTTGCTTAGCAGCTAGCTGGTGATCGGGATGAGTTGTTTCCAAACCAACAATGATCGATGTACTACGAAAGAAAGGAGATCACACAAAAAGTAAGTAGTACGCACTTGTGGATGTTGATAGACCAACAAGTTATCCCGCTAAAGGGCGCGAACTTTACATCAACCGTCGTATATTTCAATTGTCAGCCGGTAGCATTAGTCTGTTCACATTTGCCGATTGCCAGTCTTATATGGCAAGTCTTTTACCGTTGGTTGGGCAGCTGAGGTTGCTATAAGCCCACTCAAGTTCGAGTCAAAAATGTCAATGAGGGTTGGCCTTTGAATTAGTCTCAATTTTTTTAAAGATTTGTATAGGCTCATCCGCGGTGTGCTCTTTGATATATTATAATAGAGCACCTTGCTGTGAGTACGAAGAGCCATCCTAGCTAATAATTGGGCGATTATCAACGAAGCGTGGTTATCATCTGCTTGCTAATCTGGTCGTTAGCATCATATACATATCAGCTGATTTTTTTAAAGGTTTGTATAGGCTCATCCGCGGTGTGCTCTTTGATATACTCCCTCCGTTTCATAATATAGTGCTTATAGATTATTTCAAAAGTCAAACATTACAAACTTTGACCATATTTATGAAGAAAAGTAGGTACATTTAGAATACCAAATACACATCATTGGATACATAGTAAGTTATATTTTTAGAATTTACATGTTTGGTATTGTAGGTGTAGAGAGTTTTCTCTATGCACTTGATCAAAGTTGATAAAGTTTGACTTTCAGAAAAAATTATAGACACTACATTGTGAAATGGAGGGAGTATTATAATAGAGCACCTTGCTGTGAGTTCGAAGAGCCATCCTAGCTAATAATTGGGTGATTATATCAACGAAGCGTGGTTATCATCCGCTTCCTTATCTGGTCGTTAGCATCATCTACATATCAGCTGATTTGCTGCAGTAGCACCTACGAGAGGCTTCACGAGATCACTACCAAAAACACGGATACATCCCAAGGCATCTCCAAAACCAACATTCAAACCATCCACAACCATCCGCTCAATGGTTCGGACGTCCTTTTCCCCACAAATTGAAAGCGGGAGGTATGCGGGCGTCTGGACTGTTGCCATGCCCATTTCTGACTATCCTGGCTCACCCAAAAACTCTTCCTCATCCGCGCCTTTTGCCGCCCAAAGCGGCCAGCGCCGTTCCAGAGCGTCAGTGTCGCATTCATGCCGGCTCAGAGCGGACGTGACTTATCATGTCGCTCCGACATTGAAGCGGCGTGCCGGCCAAGAGCGCCACCCGCGCCGCTTCCCGATACATGTGACTGCTCCGCGTTCAAACGACAGGTCGTTCATCTGCTTACCTACATTATGTGCAGATGCCAAGGAAGCTGCTCCGACGCCACCCGCCCGTCTACAACGGATCTTCCTTAATAATAAAAAAGTCACAACACATTTGATTCAATTCGACTAATTTGGGATGAACATCTATACTTGGTTAAAAATATATAGCAATTAGTTGATAGTTGATTTGCCGGTGGCTGGATTAGTTGGCAGCGCCTACTTGTGGTTCCTGCCATGGCGACCGCCTCCACTGCCAGCATCGGTAGGGCCACGGCCGGCGGGGCCAGGTCCGGGTCAAGTGGGGATGCGGCAATGCGAGTGTGATGCCTGCAAAAACCGCCTCAGCAGCCGCGTCTCAGACCGGCCATGCTTCGTAGCGACGGCGGTGACATAGCGGGCCTCGAAGCCACGTAAGATGGCCTCGACACGATCCTCACGGGTTGGCCATTCTTCCACGGTGGCGGCAACGAAGGAGGTGGTGTGGTCTCGAATCCATCGCTCCCTCTTTATCTGATCCCTCGCAAGCTCGGGAAAGCCCACTTCCAGCTGATCCCAGAAGGGTTCCAAGACTTTCTGTGGTGATTTACAAAACATGTTTTGGATGACTATTGGAGGTTATTTTGGCGATCGGGCCATAAGACAGACTCTGATAGAGTTGATCTAATGAAACCTAAAGTTGCACAAAATTTATTCCAAGCATGGATTGACTCCAAGTTCTAAAATTGTATCCATTATGTTGCCTAGATCTGGCATTGAATGATCATGTCCCTTTTATTTTCCTAGGATAATTTGATTTTCATTTCATCTTTTTCTGCCCTCTTTGTATCATACTTTTATTTATATTAATAAAAAATTATCATAGAATTGTTGTTCTATGGTTCAGGGCTTCAAGAAAACAATTCCAGACAGTAAAGATTGGCGTTCATCAGGGTGTAAACAACTACTTTTTTGCGATTAGTGTAACACACTACTCCTCCATCCACAAATATAAGATGTTTTGAATATTTCAATATGGACTACATATGGACTGAAATGAATGAACAAACACAGTAAAAACATATCTATATACATCCTATTCACAAAACAGTTAGCACATCTTATACTCGATGAGCACATTGTTAACTCTACAATTGTGATGCGAAGTGGTAGTTCAAGCTTAACTGTGATGTGATGTGTCGAAATGCGCAGGGGCACGCGAGTGCGGGGCACTCAACTGCCAAGTCTTACCGCCCGCTTTTTTTGCATCATGATTCGTGTAGTAGTTTAATCCCGCACGAGGGCACGGTAAAAAGGAAAATCCCTAAAAAAATAAGTTTCAATGATGAAATTTACGGTTTTTGCATCTAAAACTGTCAAGTTTTTACCAGTTCAAAGATATAATTTCAAGCGATTTTTTTCTATCGGTCATAGACATAAATAATTGTTTTTTATCATTCGCTTGTATTAGTTTCAACATTGAAACTTAACATATTTTTTCTCAAAGTCATCAAAATATATCAAAATGAATATTATTTGCAGCGCTGGTCACGAGAAACACTAATATGAAAACAAAACTTAATTTGGAATTTCATTTAAAAATATATAACTTTAAATATTAAAAGCTGAAATAAAAGACGGGCACCAGCGACATGCATGCCCCACACTTGTGTGCCACAAATCCTCTCCATGTGAGCGTGCATGTTACGACGCTAATTCCACAGTGCACAATGGTACAAGCACTCTTCCAAAATTTTGGACATACAAATTCATGGAAAGCTGCTTTGTTAAATTTCCACGCACGCAACTTTCGTTCATTAGCAACAGATGACCTACCTTGAACGAAATCATAGTTGGCAGACTGGCGATACCGAGTTCGATTAAACGGCCCTTCTCAACCATGGCTTTAAACAGTAGCCCTAGTTGTAGATCTAAAAAATTAGAGACCTATTTATTAGAAACCTAGCTAGCTGGTTTGCTCTCTTGCAAGGAACGCCAAGGAGTACAGAGATACTCTGCACGTGTCTGGCAAACAGCAAACTTATCTTTCCGTCCTATGCATATGATGCCAACCGGCATTCATTACCATAGATTTTCGGTTAAGCGCTTAATTGAACTTTGTTTGTGAGTTGTCCACGAATAATGAGATGATTTGCGACAGGGAGAAATAGACCGAAGGTTCGGTGCATGGAGTAAGAGATTACCAGGTTAATCAACTTTGAGACGCAGGAATAATTGCTCATTCAAATATTCATGCACTGTGCTTTCTTGGTGATGCACATCAGGGTTGGTATAATGCTCGCCAAGTCGGAGAAAGTTACAGGAGACTATTGAGAGTTTTTAAAAGAGAAAAGGACCCCGTGAAAGGAAATAGTTTTTCCTTCATTTTTTCATGTAAATATTTTTTTAATCTATATACAGTATATTTTAAACACGGAATAATCAAAGATTTGCACATACACTCATCTCTAATCGCAAAAAAAATATACACTCATCTCTATGAGCACAGGTACGCATATCCTACCCCTATGAGATAACACAAGCGTAATGTCAGGACCAGTGCCAAGTCTAAAATTTGAGCCCTATAGGAATGGTTCCATCACAAGGAACCTAACCATCTGAGCTACCCACAGTTTGATTCCTATATATGGTTGTGTATGATACAACCGTACAACAGCTAAACATCTCCAACTCAAAAAAAAAAGGTAAAGACTCAATAGTCTCTTTAAAAGATGTGTCAATCGAGATAGAAGCTTTTATCCCGATTATTGAATTCATGTAGTTAAAACCTCTTGGCTCGAATATTATATTGAACTCATGATCTAACCAAATCATCCCGGGCCGATGCAGAGAGACGGGACATATATTTCAACACCAATGTCTATTAATCTTGGCATGCACTTGTCATACCGAAGAGTTTCAAAATAAGTTGAGCTAACTTGTCGCGAGCCTTTCTTTCGCGGGCACATGTGTACTCATCTTGAGATCAACTCATTTAATTATTCATCTCATTACTGCTCTTTGTGATATTATTGAGATGCTTTCCTTTTGTTTGATCTCTTAGATGTTTGGTATCCCCCTCTCAGGCGTGAGTAACCCCACCC
>NC_041392.1:553948585-553960610 GCF_002162155.2 Triticum dicoccoides | reverse complement strand
TGGTGAGAGTCATTTGTGCCTTTCTACATGTCGTCATTTGTGATTATAGTCTATCCTTATTCAATAAGTTGTTTATCTATGGTGCATGTAATGCGTGTTGTCTAATTTAAGAGCCCAGGGGACATGATTTGAAGACCTATACAGATAATACATATTGTTTAGTGAATCAGTGGCCTTCATGTGACAGTTATTGATATCTACGAGGAGCCGAGACAATATGAGATAACAGTGATCCATGAAACCTAATGCGTTGTTCAGTCTTATTACCTCAAATTGTGGAAATAACCATCTAATGGCAACGTCGAAGCAGGACTATAGGGGAGAACAAATTCGACATGGAGGAGTTCAACCACTAAAGGGTGATCCGCCTACCAAAAAAAATAATATATGCACTAGAATCACAATACAAGGTAACTAGTATTACCGTCGCACTGGAACACTTGATGTACACCATGATCTGAAGTTTCTCCGCGCCTAACCTCTCAATTGCAGACAATAACCGCTCACTTTCAGCCGCTTTACGTTATGTTATTTGCTTTAAAAAAGCTCTTTATTATTCTCGCTGCAACTATCAACTATTTCACCACTGTAGTATATTTGTTTCACGGAACAGTGATACCATCTGCAAATTTTCAGACAATTACTTTGCACAACATTGGTCACAACTTATGTGTGAAGCACCACTCACAATAATCTCCTCCGCTCTTTGTTAAGATGATAATTATTGAGGTACTTACACGAAGTTGCTACGCTACCATGTGTGTATTCCAGGCCATCAAGGTGGCCAATGAGCAGTCACGCAAAGCATTTACAGAAAGGACGTGAGAATTAGGTTGTTCCTTAAACCACATCGCATGGGTTGTTTGTTAGACAGCTTCCTCCACCCTATAGACTACAAAGGTTGCAGGCTCGGTTCCTTTTACAGCTTTTTGACATGTTTCTCTTCTTCTTTTGTCGTTTATTTTCCTCTTTTATTGCCATGGCTTTACTTTCATATATTTTTTGTTTTGATGTGAATACGAGAGTTTAAAGTTAACATTAGCCATTGAAATAATATGCAAAAAAAAAAAATCAGAAGTTCCATGAAACTTTTTTTAGTACAAGATCATGTTTTATGTTGGTGGGAGATATAAAATATATTAAAATACTCAATATAAATGTTCATATGTGTGACATAAAATGATCATTTCATATTTAAAAATCTCCATATATACAAAAAAAATTCGTGTATTACAAAAAGTTCGCATAAATGTGCGGATAAATGTTCCTATAGCATGGACAAAAATGTTTGTATATTCCCTAAAACAAACTTAGTCAATAACATGATGAAAAGAAGTGAAAATACAAAAGATAAAAAAGTGAAAATGAAAGAAAGAAGAAGAAAAGGAAAGGAAAGAAAACGGGCATGTGCTGGCACAATTGGTATGATTACGGGGTAATGACTCCTCGAAGAGCCGCAGTGAGTAATGCAAAACCATATTTGCCTCACGATGCGACGGTTTGTCGACTAATCGCACAGGAAACCAGCGACTGAGCAGGACATGGGCCAAGCCAATTAGCTATATTTGTTTATAGCTTAGGGTACGTTCCAGCTCCGGTTTTTCCAATTTTAGGAACCTTCTAGGAGATTTCGTCCCGTTTTGATCTGGTTTTTTGTTGTTTCTTTTTCATGATTTCTTTGGGGTTTTTGTTTTTATAATTTATTTGGAATTTTGAAAAATGTTCAAGTTTCGAAATTTGTTCATAAATTCAAAAAATGCTCATTTTAAAAAATTGCGTTTCAAATTTTTGGAAATAAAAAAGTGTTCACTTTTTTCAAAAAAATGTTTGGGATTTAAAAACGCTCAAATTTTTTAAAAATGTTCGCAATTTAAAACAATATTCGCAAATTTCATAAAATATTTTGAATTTTGAAAAATCTTCAAAAAGTGTTTGCTTTCTCAATAATTGTTTAAAGAAATGGTCGGATCTATCACTGCGCACTGCCCATCAATCACAAACGCTCAACGCTGTTTACGTCGCACTGTGTCGGTGCCTGCAAATCTGTCGGCCCAGTCGGGGCACCCATGTGTCCTTGTTTAGCGGCTTCGGCGTCAGATGGCTCGCAGCGCTCGCAGTATTTTTTTCTTTTTACGGGGCAAACGATTATATCACTTAAACTAGTTCAGTATTACAAAGGGAAATGATTAAAATCACCCGACGGATCATGCTCTTTTCGTCCGCCGTCTCGTGCACACGACACATGTCAGTGGGCTAACACGTCTCCACCTTCCCGAAACAACTACCAAATCCAACCATTCTTCATGATAAGCCCATCTTTCTCTTACATCTCTTCTTCATCCAGACGAGGTACTACAGCCGCGCCACCGTCGAACACCCCAGCTGCATCGCCGTGGACGCCGGCGAGCACGTGCTCCGCCGTCGCGGTCGCCGGCCGCCTCCACCACCACCATCTTTCCTCCTTCCTCTTCTCGATTGATGGCACCCGCTCCTACTGCTATTTGGTAATGAAGAAGATGACCTCCGCTGGCCACCGTCCATGCCAAGGCCGCCGTCCACTTCTGCAACATCACTTCTGTTGCAAAAAATAAATCCGCAACATGAACTCCGTTCCAAAAAATCAGCAACAAGAACTCTGTTGCAAAAAAAACCGCAGCAAGACGTTTGTTGAAAAAAAATCCGCAACGAAACCTCTGTTGCAAAAAAAATCCGCAACAAGACCTTTGTTGAAAAAAATATTCCGCAACAAAAGCTCTGTTATGAATGTTTCTGCAACAACCTCTTTGTTGCAAAGCAGTGAAAAGACGTTTGCCCGCTAAATTTGTGTCAGATTCGACGGCTCACAAGACGGCGGATCTTTTTAAAAGATCCACCGGCCGACGTGTAGCAGCCTCCTGTTACAAACCGTTTATGATAGAATCTTGAGCTCATCAAGGCATCTACCTAGCCAAACTGCAGTTCGTCCTTCCATACGTCCATACCTTGCCATGAGGTGGTTGGCAGTGATTTGGCAACAGGGAATCTTCATGAGTGATATCACCTGATGGGACGCCTTTAAGTGTTTCACCACCTCCACGATGTAGCTCAAGCAGTCAAGCTTGAGCCATCGCGTTCCTTATTCGACACCATGCGCACGCACCCGTAGTGTTAGCGTGCAAGCCACGACCCACTTGGCTTGGTCGCTCGCTTCGCTGCCAACTCGCGGGAATATTGGATCCCCTGGTCGCCGATTGACCCTTGACCATGACTGTTTGACGGTTGACCAGCAGAGTTGTTGTTTTTTTTTGCGGGGTCAGCAGAGTTGTTGTTGACTTCTCTAAATAAAAGTTCATTAAGTTTACAAAATTTTGGTAAATTTTAAAAAGCTCAAAAACTGAAAATAGTTTGTAGATTTGAAATGTTTAGCGGATTAGAAAACAATTTCAAAAAACTCATGCATTTGGAAAACTTTCACAAATTTTGGAAAAAAAGCTCATGAATTTTATTTTATTTTTACAAATTTTCCAGACTTTCTCAAAATTGTAATAAATTCATAAAATTGAGAAAAAAAACATATATTTGCAAAAAGTTCACAAATTTGAAATATCACAAATTTTGAAAAATGATCATGAATTTGAAAAAAATGCAAATTTTATATTATTTCGAAATTGAAAAAAAATCGTGAATTAAAAAATCGAAATCAAAAAGGTCCACGCATATGGAGAAAAAAAGAAAAATGAAAAAAAGGCAAAAGAAGAAAAAGCGAGCCAAAATCTAGAAACAAAAAAAATATAAAGACCGGAAGCTTCTTAAAATCGGCGGGAATGCTCACAGAAACGTGCAGTGCGTGGATAGGCTGGCGCACTAAATCTAGGTTGAAGGTTCACGGGTGTGTACTGCGTACGAGTTTGCGTACTAAATCGGCAAATGATTTCACAAAATTTGGAAAAAGCTCATGAATTTGCAAATATTATTTATGTATTTCTTTTAAGAAAGGGAAAATGAAAAAAATGAAAAATGGAAATGAAAATGGCAAAAAAGGGAAACAGAAACAGTGGAGGAAAAGAAATTAGAAAGGAAACACGAAAGAGGAACACTGGGCCGGCCCGCCGAGAGGAACCTTCAGCGAAGGTTTGTCTATTTGCCGCAGACGCGCGGCACTGCGTACGAGTTTGCGTTAATGCTATTTGCATATTTTAAAATATTATTTGCCGACAGAAATTTTATTTGGGATGTTCACGGGGGTGTGCGCTGCACACGGGGAGCCCTTAGTCGGCGCTGCAAGCGCCGGTTGGCGCTAACAGCGCTCGCAGGGGGAGCTAGCGGGTCGGCCCAATCGAGAGAAAAAACTGTAAAAAAAATTTACTACTCCCTCTGTCCCAAAATATCTAGTGTCAAAAACGTTCTTATATTATAAAATGGAGGGAGTACTATATATATATATAAACTGGAAATAGAACCCTTCACCTTAGCTAGAGCACCCTAACGACGGAACAACTAGACCGAGAAGCCAAGCTTGTCAACTATCAGGAACGAGATGTATTTCACCCTTTCTCAAGCCAAGTATTGTATACCCAGAATTAATTATTTGAAAAAGTAATTCACAAAAAACCACGAATTCCGAAAAAGGTTCAAAAATTAGAAAAGGTTCGTGAAAAATGGGAAAGTTCATCAATTTGAAAAAAAACGTTCACCTATTTGGAAAAAAATCATCCATTTTGAAAAAAGTTCACAAATTTGAAAAAAAAATCACTATTTTTTGAAAAAAATATTTTTGAAGAAAAGTTCATCGAATTTCGAAAATAGTTCATGGATTTCGAAAAAAAAAATCATTGAATTGAGAAAATTTCATCAAATTTGAAAAAGTTCATCCAAATTCAAAAAAATCATGGATTACCAAAAAAGTTCATCAATTTGAAAAAAGTTCATCAAATTAGAAAAAAATCATCATTTTTTTTCTAAAAATCATTGGTTTGAAGAAACCATTCACGTATTTACGAACTATTCATCAAAGTTGTAAGAAGAAAAAAACGAAAAGCAAACAAATAGAAAAAAGGAAAAGAAACGAATAAAAGAGGGGCGGCGCTAGGCGTCGGCCGACGGACGCATTATAATGATCCCGCCGGTTGGACAACCGTTGGATCAAAGCGCTAACAGCCGTTCGATGTAACCACCTCGCGCCGGCTGACCCCTCTTTAATTCCTGCAACAACGGCTCTGTTTCATAAACAGACTCCCCTGTCCATCGTCCCCGATAGAGTTGCGCCCAGAATGATGCCGCCCCCAACCACCATAAAAAATCAGCTGCCGCCGGCACGCGGGGGCAAGTAATTCTTGTTCCCTTTGTCGTATTCCTGCAACAAGATCATTGTTGCAAAAATTGCAAGAATATCTCCGGCATCTTCACTAAATTCCTGCAACAAGATCCGTGTTGCAAAAATTGCAACAACATCTCCGGCCTCATCTATGCATTCCTGCAACAAGACCATTGTTGCAAAAAAAATATATGTATTCCTTGTTCCAAAAATTACATCATCTGCAACCTCTTTTCCGTATTCCTGCAACAAGACCTTTGTTGCGAAAATTCCACCTGAAGCACTTGTAGTATCATGTAGTAAATTTCATCGAAACCTCGACGATGAGTAACACACACATGTAGCATCCAGGGCCTAGCCTACAACGCTGGAGCCTTGAAGTAGGCATGCAACGGATCTGGTCAACAAGGCATGGCCCATGCATGAGGCTTGTCCCCGATGCAGCAGTATAGTATGGAGGAGAGGGGAGATGAGAGAGATGGATGAGCAGCACCGGCTCAAGGAGAGAGTGGGGGAGATGGGAGCGGACGGGGTGGACGAAAGGAGAAGAAAATGATCCCGCCGAGAAGCTTCAGGAATAAGAGGCGTGAACATTGGCTTGAGGATAAGAACAAGCTGGTCCCATGAAGGCACGCGTCGCAAGCGTGAGGAAGCGGATGGACGATGAAAGATCAGACGTTTGAAGCTAATCATTTTAGGGGAAAAGATAAATGTTACCAGATCCCACTCATGGCGTGGTGGTTGGACCTAGTTTTTTTATGCGAACGCCTCATGACATTTTAATAAATTTGGGGTAAAGTAACATGATGGAGTACAAGAGGTAAAAGAAAAGCAGGCGTTACATCTACCCGGTCCTCACAAATTTTAGAATCATAGCATCTTCTAGCAAGAAAATGGGCTACTCTATTGGTTTCTCTTGGACAGTGTTTGAAGTTGATCCCGGAATGTTATGGGCTAAAAGAAAGCAATCAACTAGTATCGCCGAGTGAGGGCTCCATATTTCCGAATCTTCATTGCATGCTTGCACTAATTGAGACTATCAGACTCTATTTGGGCATCTGTGTTAAGTTTATATGTACCTGGTGCTGGTCTCTGCCAATGCTCAGTAGTAGTCTGTTTGGGCGCTCGGTTAGCATGATTCATAGAGATCGCCTGAATGGCAAAAGTTGTACTTGGTGCGAGTTTAATTCTTTCTCCTTTAACTACCTCACGACGCTCCCACCAAATATACTAGGCCGCCACCGCAATCGTTTCCTGCAGCCCCAACTGACCGAGAACAGGTGATTTCTTCACCGGGTATCTGAGAAGTTCCTCCATCACCACTGAACCCGAACGGTCAGTGTTAAGAGCCCTCAATATTATGTCATATAATCCCAAGGATTTCCAGACCTGCTTTGCACGCTCACATGTAAAAGCTAGATGTCAAATATCTTCTGCCCCCTGGTGGCAAATAGGGCATGCAGGCGAGACCTTGAAGTGTCTATTCCTCAATATTCCCACTCCTGATATAATGTCGTGTAGAGCTCGCCGTACAAAAATTTTCATCTTACTAGGAATGTGCAGCTTCCATAGTATATCCCAAACCGAATTCTTTCTTGACGTTTCACTCGGATTTTTCCTTAGCCTGGCTCCGAACTGGTGCTCCCATTCTATGTAGTATGCCGATCTCACGGTGAAACTATAGGAATTTGTAGCATGCCACGCCACAAAGTCCTTCGGTAGCTGTCCTGACAATGGAATTCCTAGGATTCATTCTGCATCCACTCCAAAGAAAGCTGATCTTATTAGTTGTTCGTCCCAATCTCCTGTGTCCGGGTCCATGAGTTCATCAACAGTATTTAGTAAAATGTTCCCTCTAGGTGTGATGATCTTCCTTGAGGGGCTCTGTGGGATCCAATGATCATTCCAAACATTGATCCTAGCACCAGACCCAACTCTCCATATATGACCTCTTTTAAAGGTTTGAAGACCAGCCACTATGCTTTGCCAAGTGAAAGATGCTCCCTTCTTGGGCCCAGCATTCAGCAAGTTCCCACCTGGATAGTACTTTGCTCTAAGTACTTGTGCACATAATGTCTTGGGATGGATTATCAATCTACAACTCTGCTTTGCCATCATGGAAAGGTTGAAAGCATGTAGGTCTCTAAATCACATGCCACCCTTAGATTTTGGTAGACACATCCTCCACCATGCAAACCAATGCATGCGTTTTTGCTCCTCAGTGTCTCCCCACCAAAAGGCTGACATTGCATCAGTAATCTCCTTACACACCTTTTTTGGAATTTTAAAAACTGCCATAGCAAAGACTGGAATGGATTGGATTATTGCTTTCAACAAAATCTCCTTACCTCCCATAGACAGAATCTTTTCTTTCCACCCTTTCAGATGGTCAATGATTCTTTCAACAAGGTACTCAAAGATTTCACTTTTATCTAACCCCACCATAGAAGGGAGGCCCAAGTATTTTTCAGAAATAGCATCTGTCATGATAATTAGCTCATTGCAAATCTCCGCTTTCAACTCAACTGCAACATTGGGACTGAAGAAGATACTACTCTTCCCCACGCTCACCATCTTCCCTGAACTAACACAATATTCATCCAACACATGTCTCAATGAGGTTGCATTAACCAAATTCGCTTTCATAAGGATAAGGGAATCATCAGCAAATAGTAAATGAGAAACTGATGGTGCATTTCTGCACACCCGAACACCTTCAATGCCACGAACCTCCTCTTTTTGAGCCAAAGCACTAGATAAACCCTCTGCACAGATCAAGAATAAATAAGGTGATAGTGGATCCCCTTGTCTGAGTCCCCTGCTAGGGATAAAACACTCAGTCTCTTGATCATTAAATCTGATTTTATATTTAACTGAGTTAACACAAGCCATTAAAAGGTCAACAAACTCGGAATGAAAACCCAACTGTAGCATTATCTTTTCAAGAAACTTCCACTCCACCCTATCATAAGCTTTGTGCATGTCTAGCTTCATAGCACAATAACCAACCTTCCCTTTATTTCTGTTCTTTATTGCATGCAAACTTTCATAGGCCAGAAGAATATTATCAGTGATGAGTATGCCTGGTACAAAAGCACTCTGAACTGGAGAGATAATATCATCAAGATGGATTTTTAATCAGAATGCTATCATCTTGGATATTATTTTGTAAAGAACATTGCAAAGACTAATTGGTCTATATTGGGTAATCCGCTCGGATTCATCTACCTTGGGGATAAGTACAATTACTGTATTGTTCCACCCTTCTGGAATAACTTTATCATTGATAGCTTTAAGTACTTCTGCAGTCAGAGCATCGCCAATAATATGCCAACATTTTTTGAAGAAAATTGCATGGAGGCCATCCGTACCTGGTGCCTTCATGTCGCCAATTGAGAAAAGAGCCTTCTTAACCTCCTCGGCTGAGTATGGCTTCATAAGCTCATCATTCATAGCCGAAGACACACATGGCAGCACCTTATTAATAAGGTTCGGGTCCGGCTCTTCAACTTCTGTAGTGAAAAAACCCGCAAAGTAATCAGATATGAGTGGGTTTAAATATGCAGTACCCTCACGCCAAACTCCTTAGTTATCTTTCAACCATTTTATCCGATTTCTCAACCTGCGGGCAGACGCAAAGTTGTGAAAATATGAAGTGTTTTTGTCACTGTATTTCAACCATTGAATTCTGCTCCTCTGGGCCCAGTACATCTCCTCTTGTTCCAGGAGTTTCTCAATTTCTTAGGCAAGTTCCTTCTGACGAGCAACATTTGCTGGCGATAATACATCCTTACTGACTAACTCCATCTCTCTCTGTACTCGTTTCAACTTTTTTGAGGAGTTCCGGAGCACTGTTTTATCCCATAGGTGAAGAGCTTTATGCACATGTGCTAGCTTCCCCGCCAGACCATCATTTTGAATTTCCTGCCCAAGGCCATGCCAGGCCTCTTCCACAACCTGCCTAAAATTGGCCTCCTTTAGCCACCGAGCCTCAAACCGGAGCACTGCCGGCCTAGTATGTTCATGAGCCACTTCCTCTGCCAAATTGATCAGGAGTGGTCGATGATCAGACTTGTGGTAGTCCATATGCTCAACCCTTGCTGTAGGAAACATGGAATTCCATGCATCATTTGAAACCGCTCGCTCGAGCCTCTCTTTTATCATTCCTCTATGGCGGGTAAACTTGTCACCAAAGTAGCCTAGGTCCGATAGATTGCACTCATCTAGGGCGTCCCTGAATGCCGCCATGTACTGAGCTGGTCGGGGATTACCCCCTTCTTTTTCAAAGGAGAACATTATATCATTAAGATCATCAGCCACCATCCATGGCATATCACATACCGCTCTGAGCTCTCTAAGACGCTGCCAGGTCTTGTGTTTATCTGCCCACTTTGGTTCTCCGTAGTGACCCGTGAATCTCCAAAAATTCTCAGCTCCACTTCCCACAAAAACATCTATGAAGTTATTGTTCATGTCCCTTAGAGAGATTATTACCTCCTTCTTCCAAAACAACAATAAACCACATGTTTATCTGTAAGCGGGAGGTCTCTCTTGTTCGAACAGCAAGCGACGTTGTTACTGCGAACTAAGATACCGAAAAAAACACAATAATGGGTTTTCTGCAAACCGGGCCCTGCAGGCTGCAGCGCTAAATAGGATCCGCCCTGTATACGAGTTTGCATAATCCTATTTGCCGCGCGTCTGCGGCAAATTGACAAACCTTTGCTGAAGGTTCCTCTCGGCGGGTCGGCCCAGTGTTCTCTTTCGCTTTTTTGTTTCTTATTTCTTTTCTTCCACTGTTTTTGTTTCCCATTTTTGCTTTTTCTATTTTTCATTTTTTTTCTCATTTTCTTAAACAAAATACATAAATAAATGTCCATCTATCTTATTTTGGTTTTTCTTATAATGAACTTTTAACAAAATTCACCCTGTATTGTAAAAATGCTCAACTTACAATATAAAAATCTTCAATATGTATTTTAAAAATGTGCATCATGTAATATTTCATCCTATAATTTAAAAATATTGAATATGAATTTTAGAAATGTTTCATCGTGTATTATTATAATGTCCATTCTATATTATAAATATGTTTGATATTTTTTTTAATGTTCATCATGTATTATAAACTTTTCTTTATATATTAATTTTTTTTCCAATATTATAAGGTGTACGATAAAAATCTTCATATATATTATAAAGATGTTCAATATGTATTTGAAATTTTTTTCATCATGTATTATAAAAATAATAATCACATATTTTAAAAGTTTATAAATTTAAAAAGATTAATGTATTTTGAAAAAAAATCATAAATTTCAGAAAAAACCGCAAATTCAGTAAAAATCCCCGAATCCCGAACAATTTTAGAGAAAAAATTGAACAGTTTCTGAATTTTGTAAACATTTTTTGAAATTTCAAACAATTTCTGAAAATCTAGAACATTTTTTTGGAAATCAAGAACTGTGTTTGGTAAATTAAAATGCTATAAAAAATGTTTGATGGGCCTGTCCTACTTCACTGGTTTCAGCAAGGCCGCGACTATTTGCCGCGCACGAGTGGCGACTAGAGGCTCTAGGACTTTGCCTTTAACGAGTATTCGGCCTCCCTGCATGCATTGCTAAACTAACCAGCCAATCAACTAGTACACGCACAGTACGATCTTCCTAAAATTCCTGCGTGTATGACCTTCACATAAAATCATTAAAGATCCAAAATAAATTAGACGTGAGCTCCGTAGAAATAATAATAATAATAATAATAATAATAATACTAATAATAATAATCATGATGATGATGATGATGAAAAAGAAAACTCATTGAACAACGAGTAGCGGTGATAAGGGCATCTCCAACATCGACTCTCAAACCGCGTACATCCAGACTTCACGTTCGTACCTCGAAAGCCATTCAATGTGATTCTGCATCAGGAGATACTTTTTCCCGCAAACCACACACAAAAAGGGTGGTGAGGTCTATGCGGGCGTCCCGTCACTGACACGCCCACTTCTGACTACCTTGGCCCACCAAAAACTCTCATCCCGCGTCCGGATGCGTTCCCGCCTGGTGCCAACTATCCTCATTCATGCCGCTGTAGAGCGGCTGCTCCGGATTGGCGCCGGTCCAGAGTAGACGCGACCTCTCACTGGCGCCGACATTGACGGGTGCGCCAGCCAAGGGTGCTACCTGTACAGCGTCCTGATTGTCTGCGCTTGTTCAATGTGTTGGGTTTCGTAGTAATTTCAAAAAATTTCCTACGCACACGCAAGATCATGTGATGCATAGCAACAAGAGGAGAGAGTGTTGTCTACGTACCCACGCAGACCGACTGCGGAAGCGTTGACGCAACATAGAGGAAGTAGTCGTACGTCTTCCCGATCCAACCGATCAAGCACCGAAACTACGGCACCTCCGAGTTCGAGCACACGTTCAGCTCGATGACGATCCCCGGACTCCGATCCAGCAAAGTGTCGGGGAAGAGTTCCGTCAGCACGACGGCGTGGTGACGATCTTGATGAACTACAGCAGCAGGGCTTCGCCTAAACTCCGCTACAGTATTATCGAGGAATATGGTGGCTGGGGGCGCCGCACACGGCTAAGGAATAGATCACGTGGATCAACTTGTTGTCCCTTTGGTGCTAGCCCTGCCCCTCTATTTATATGTTGAGCCCCGGGGTCGAAACTTGGAGCAAAAGCCTCCTCAAAGTCGGTTTTGCCCGAAAGGCAAGAGTC